>NC_081414.1:600933989-601233989 GCF_030272615.1 Cryptomeria japonica | reverse complement strand
TGAGAGGGGGGGGGGGGTGAATCAGTTGTGAACCAGTTGTCAATAAATTATAATGCAAATGCAAATTATTCTAACTTAAACTTAATGCTGGTAAACCAAAATTAAGTGTCGGTAAAATAGATTAATAGTTATAGTAGTACCGGTTTAACTTAATGCATAAAACATAAAGAGAAACAACATCCACAACACATAACACAAAGATTTTGACGTGGAAACCCGGTAAGGGAAAAACCACGGTGGAAAACCTTACCCATAATAGATGATACTACTGCAGATAGTATTTGTATATAAATGGGGTCTTCACATGTAGAAAGGCCAACTGCCTAGAGCTCACTTCTCAATCACAAAATAGGAGACACTAACTACACAATTGGATTGTTAAATCCAATGATAATGTACTGCTCAAAATAGCATCTCCAATGATGGATCCAGTATCAGTTAATCTTTGAACATGAGTGTCAAAACACCTTCATAACCTTCCTTCAACCTTCAAATAATGTCTGTGTGATTCCAACAAGGATTTTCTTATTTTCACTCTTTAATATTCGAACACACTCATACCATATCTATATCCCGATCTTCAATAAGATCTTACAATCATTTATACAAAACCTAAGACCAAATGTATAGGTTGGCTCACTAAAGATATTACAAATAAGTCTTGATGAGATACAACATGTCGGCTCAATATATTTACCAAAATATCCAATCAATAAACAATCTCCATAACGTGCCATGCTGATCTGGAGTACTGGTCCATAACCTAGACCTATCTGTCGGTAAAGGCAAATTTGTCAACCCGATTAGACCAATAAGAAAAAAACAACAGATCCAAACTTCCAATACAAGTCTTCGACATAACCAAATGATCTCTAGATGATAGCAAGTCATCATCGCTGCTGGTGAACAATATAACCTGCTGGTGAACACATACTAGTGACTGTGCATAAGCCACTAACCATACCGGTGAACATAATGTATAACTCCAAGAACACAAGTGTTGACATCAATGAAAAAACCAATGCAACACATTACGAAGTCATCCATAATACCAACATTTAGAACCTGTTCCCTGAAGTTTGAACTGATTTTTTAGGATTAGGTAGTACAAATTTGCCCTAGTCCTCCAAATTTCGCTGTATCAAAAGCTGAACCTATTTGTCATCATTAACTCTATTGGAATCCTTGAGTACAAATTGTGAGCCTATTCCATGGACACAAAAAGAGAAGAAAGATGTTTTGGATAGGGGTTTAGCTTAGGTCAAACCCCAGTTTAGCAATTAACCTTGAAATTGAAATAGTAATTGAAATGAAAATTACTACAAGATGCTTTCCTTTTGAGAGAAAGACTAGATTTGAAGTAAAATTCTTGTAAATAAAATGTATACCTTAATGAAGTTCTGTTTGATCCTCATGAAAGGGTTTTAGGATGTCTTATAGAATGTCTTCATAAAAAGTTATGTTAGTCCCAACCGGTGCTGAGAAGGGAGGGGTGAATCAACACTTAATCAAAATTTCACAATTTATCTTTTATCATAAATCTTCATTCATCTAAGATCCAACAATATACTTAATCACTAAAGTAAAATATGCAAGCATGAAAAGTTGACAGTGACACCAAGGAGTTATCTCATGGAAACCCAATAGGGAGAAAACTAAGGTGTGAGTAGGAACTCACAAAATTTGCACTCTTCTAGAGTACGCCCAGTTAAGAGCCATCCCTATTAGGAGATTACAAAGACACTGTTAGGTGCCACCCGGTTAAGGGATTTTGATCAAAGTTGGTTAGTGCCTTTACCCTATTAAAGGTAGAATGGTTAGAGGACTTAGAACATCAACTAAGATGTTACCTGATTAAGGGATTTTATAATAGGGACTTGTTAAAGTCCACCCAGTTAAGGGATTTATGTTGCAGTTGTTAGAAAGAAACATATGGATGATCTGCTGAATTAGATACTGATAGATTGATCAGATCTCAATATGCATTCCACTCAATACACACCGGTATCCTTCTGACACCTTCGACTATTCACTTAGCTGGTCACCTCTCCTTTGACACTGCACTCTACCAGTCCTCTGACCTTTGGCTCTCCACTCTACTAGTCCTCTAACCTTTGGCTCTGTGCTCTATCAGTCCACTATCCTTTGGCTCTACCCTCAGCCAGTTCTCTGTTCTTGGGCTATGCACTCAGCCGGTTCTCTGTTTGTCGACTCTACACTTAGTCGATCTACCTTACACACACACTCAACTGTGCTAACACTTCTTAGCACTTTGTCTCACTCTTCTCTTCACTTGGATCGCCTTCAACAAGATTTCCTTGTTCCAAATTTCATGATCAAAAAATTTCAGAAAGAGCTTCAGAATTCTTTATACATTTTCTATTGACACCTACAGGCATATCCTCAATCAGATCAATTTCGGATGATTTCAAATTCAAACTATCCCGCTCTTTCTCTACATACCTTTCAACATTTCCGCCAAGTGTTCAATCAGTTCTGCCACCACATCTCCCAAGGATAGAAACCTCTGAGTCATGTTTAGTCAAATAAATGCGAACTGGAGAATCCGCATGTAATCATGCTTGACTGCATGATAACTAAAAGTTAACTCTACCAACAAATGATTTGGCATAGACACAACCTTACCAACTCATTCTTTGCCACAACAACTAAATGACCGATCATTGCTCCGAGATTTATGGTGATCGTCTATCTTCCTTCTGTAATACTGGTGTACCGGTATGTAACTGCACTTCTTACTTTACCAGTTCATTCTTTGGCTGCCAGTTTGTTGTGCTAGCATCATGTCTCTCCCCTGTTTGTCTATGAGTTACCGGTTGGTTGGAGCAAACAAGTTTCCTTGCCTGAGTCACCTTTTGTTCCTTTCTTGAGTTACCTTTTGTGACTTCACCACCACCAGAGTGACCGATCTTTCTGAGTGATAGATCAGTTATTGAGTTAAAGTAACCTTTGGTAATTCAATACCAATGTTGTTTCCATTCACCATTGCTTAGTGAATAGCAACACCACTCTTTTCCAATACTACTTCACCAGTTAGTGTCTTCATCGGTAAGTGTTGGACATCAATGACAAACCTTAGCACATGTACCAATTTTTTAGATTGATTGGTTTTGTATATGCCAACAATCCAACAATCTCCCCCTTTGGCATTGATGGAAAACACTTCAAACTTTGGCTAATTAGATGCATGCTTCTTCATCTCTGTAACAGTCCAGTCATTCTGCCCTAAGTGAAGAATATCTCCCCTTGTCACTGATATCTGCCAATGCTCACCAATGCTCAAACACTCTAAACATATCTCCCCCTATCACTGATATCTGCCAATGCTCACCAATTCTCAAACACTCTAAAAATATCTCCCCCTTTGACAATAATGCCAAAGAGTCCATTCTGAACACTTAAAAGACTTCTCCCCCTAACTGGAGTATTCCACACTCATCAATCTAGTTGTTTTTATTTGAAAAACTTGAAATTATACCAGATTGATGTAGAATCCCGTTTGCTTACTATACTCAATGGAGGGGCATAACCCCCAACTTACCTTTGAGATAGTCAAAGCTGTCCTTTTGTAGTGGCTTGGTGAATATATCAACCACCTTCTCTTTTGTTGGTATGTACTCCAACACCACTTCCTTTTCTTGAACTTGTTCCCTTAGATAGTGATATTTGATGGCTATATGCTTCGTTTTGGAGTGCATCACCGGGTTCTTAGATATGTCAATGGCACTAGTGTTGTCACAATGAATCACTACCAGTCCAACCACTTTTTCTTGAATTCCTTCCAGCAGTTGCTTGATCCAAACTATCTATGTGCAGTTAATTGCAACAACTACATGATGAATCAATGATGATCAGTTAGTACCAAATTGGTACTGAGAGGGGGGGGGTGAATCAGTACTAAGGAAAACACTTTTCCTTGAACCGGTTTGACTGAGAACATTGCACTTGAATGGCAAGCAATAACACCAGTCTAAACCAGATTACTACTGGTTAAACACAGTGAAAGACATAAACCGGTAACTCAGCTTTCCACACAATCTAACATCTTATTTCCACTTCACCCATATGCATACACTAGTAATACTTCAACAGAAATATAAAGACTTATTGGTTCAACATGCTTTACCGCTTAACAAAGAATAACAAAGCATCACATGAAAAGAATCACACATAACACACATATTTTTCACGTGGAAACCCAACTGGGAAAAACCACGGTGGGGATGAATACCCACAAGCTGCTCTTTGAAACCTTTTGAAGTCCACTTTGCTAGGAGCCTAGTCCGGTTAAAGACTTTACAATACATTCTATTAGGAACTGATCCTGCTAGGGATCACCTGGTTAAGGGATGGCTAAAATGCCCGGTTAAGGGTTAAACCCTGTTAAAGGTTACCTTGTTAGAGGATTTTAAGAACTCAATGATTTTGAGTCACCCTGTTAAAGGATTTATAGCAAGCTGGTTAAAGCTACCCTATTAAGGGATTTTCCAATTGTTGAAGTGGTTAGAGGTCAACAGGTATTACAATGATCTGGTAACATCACTCAATGCCAATGCAGATCCGCTTTAGTTCCTTCCTTCTACAATCACACTCTGCAGGTATCTATTCTCTTATCTGGTCTAGCAAGAATCACATATCTCTGCACTTGGATACACACACAACATTTGCCAACAACCTCAACATGAAAAACAACATCGACCTTATAGGAAATAGATAGGTCGGTACCATAAACCCTAAACCCTAAACATTTAGGTTAATCAATTTAGTCAGTTCAATCCTAACCGTTGATCATATTGCATTGATTACAACAGTCTTGAACAGATCTCAAGATGCTCTCCAATGTTCGTTCTTCACCACTTCTTGGAGGCTGATAACCCATCAGGCGTTCTCCACCATTTATAGAGACTTCTCACATTCCCGAGGTAGATAGGATCAATCTCCTTTATGTAAGATCCTTCACGCACACAAGGCTAACGTGGCAACACAATCTGTTCTTCATTACAATGCTAACTCATCACATGATGTCATCAGTTGAATCACACAGGCATAGAACACTTCAATCAGAAACCCTGAAGCTAAGACTAACAATTGATAGCCATACCATATGAAACCTTGATACAAAATATTCCATATACCGGTTCACATTCCAACATACCGGTTCACTTGGACAAACATACCGCTTCTCTTTTTCACATATACTAGTTCTCATTTCAACATACCGGTTCACTCAGACAGACATACCGCTTCACTTTTTCACATATACCAGTTCACAACATCATACCGGTTCTCTTGCAAGTGCTTACTTCAATATACCGGTTCACTCTTCATCATATTGACATCAATGACAACATACAATATCATCATGTCAACATACTCTGCACATATGCCAACAATCTCCCCCTTTGGCATTGATGGCAATATACAAAGATATCTTTGAGCTTCACATCTTCTCCCCCAATACTGCAAATATCTTCTCCACTTAGCATCTTCTCCCCCTTTGACAACAATGCCAAAGTGAAGGCATAAACATCTATGTTCTACTATGCTGCTCCCCCTAAGGAGTAGCATCCTTCAACACACCAATCCTGAGGAAAATATATCAATATAAGCCCTGACTGATGTGGAGCACACACCTTTAGTTCACCTCTTGAAGGGGCAACACCCCTAAGTCACCTCTCAAATAGGTAAAGGTAGCCTTCGGTAGAGGCTTGGTGAGTAAATCTACTAACTGCTCCTTACTGGAAACATGCTCCAGTACAAATTCTTTGTTTTGAACCTTTTCCCTTAAGAAATGATACTTAAGCTCAAAGTACTTGGTTCTAGAATGTAAAACTGGATTCTTGGAGATGTTAATCGCACTTGTGTTGTCACAAAATATACTTACTAGTTTAGATACAGGAACTTTGAAGCCATTTAATATATGTTTCATCCAAATTGTCTGGGTGCAGTTCATAAATGCTGCAACATACTTCGCTTCTACTGTAGATTGAGAGATACAACTCTGTTTCTTACTCATCCATGAGACTAGTCTTCCACCAAGAAAGAATGCACCAATGGTCAATAGTTCCCTTTAGATATCTCAGAATCCGCTTGACTACTACCAAGTGGGATTCTCTTGGGATTTTTTGGAACCGTGCAACAATACCCACTGCATGTGCAATGTCCGGTCTGCTATGTACTACATAGTGCAATTTACCAATCATTGATCGACAGTCCTTCTCATTTGCCAACCTTGAGTCATCCTCTTTGGATAATTTACAACCGGTCACCATCGGTGTACTAATCGATTTGCTATCTTCCATGCCAAAGGTCTTCAACACCTCTTTGACATATTTGGACTAAGTGATAAAGATTCCATCTTTCACTTGTTGAATCTGTAGTCCAATGAAGAACTTAATCTCCCCTATAAGTGACATCTCAAACTCATTTTTCATCTCATCTGCAAAATCATGACTCATCTTGTCATCTCCTCCAAAGATTATGTCATCAACAAATACCTCACAGATCAGAATCTGATCTCCTTCTAACTTTAGGTAGATATTACTATCCTCACTTTTTCTCTCAAATCCAATCTTCACAAGATGGGAGTGCAAGTGTTCATACCATGCTCTAGGTGCTTGCTTTAGTCCATACAAGGCCTTATGTAACCTACACACCATGTCACTGTCTTCTGATAGGGCAAACCCATCTGGTTGCTCTATATACACCTCATCTTCTAGTATTCCATTCAAGAATGTAGACTTTACATCCATTTGATATACTTTGAATCCCTTGAATGTTGCATATGCAAGAAGCATATGAACTCCTTCCAATTTGGCTACTGGAGCAAAGGTTTCTCCATAGTCTTCTCCTTCTTCTTGGGCATATCTTTTACACACCAATCTAGCTTTGTTTCTAACCACTAAGCCATCTTCATTCAGCTTATTTCTGAAAACTCATTTGGTTCCAATGACATTTTTATGGTCCAATCTGGGTACCAAAGACCATGTACCATTCTTTTCTATCTGGTCAAGTTCCTCTTCCATTGCCTTGATCCGGTCTTCATCTTTATGTGCCTCTTTGAATGTTTTAGGCTCAAATTTAGAGATCATGCAAGAGTTTTCTCTGATCTTTCTTCTTGTAAGAATTCCTACATCCTTGTCTCCTATGATCTACTTTAGATCATGATTTAGCTTTACATACCTAGGAATGATCTTAGTTGTTTCCTCTTTCTTTTCTTCTTCATCCTCATCTTCATTAGCATCAACATCTACTGGTGTAGGAGCACTATTACTGGTGCTTGGCTATTTTGCAACAGGTTCCCAGAAGGTTACTACCGGTTCATGTCCTACTTGCTCAGTGTCGTTTTCCTCAGATTTCTTAGAGGTTTCATCAACTCTAACATTGATGCTTTCAACAATTCTCTGAGTCTTATTGTTGAAACATTTGAGAGCTTTTCTCTTTGTGGAATACCCTAGGAATATTCCCTCATCACATTTAGCATCAAACTTGCTTTGATGTTCACTCCTCTTGATATAACATTTACTACCAAACACTCTAAAGTAGTTTACTACTGGAGTCTTACCGGTCCCATACTCATAAGGTGTTTTGTCCTTACCCTTTTTGATGAGTACCCAGTTCATTGTGTAGACTGCAGTGCTCACCGCTTCTCTCCAAAAGGTGTGAGCAACCTTTCCTTGGATCAACATAGTTCTATCTGTTTCAACCATAGTCCGGTTGTTTCTCTCTGCTAGGCCATTCTGTTGTGGAGTTCGGGGGGCAGACAGTTGCCTCTTGATGCCATTATCTTCACAGTATTTGTTGAATTCACCGGAAGTGAATTCTCCTCCTTGATCAGTTCTTAAGCACCTAATCCTCTTACCGCTTTCTTTTTCTACAAGTGCTCTGAAGGCTTTGAACTTTCCAAAAGCTTCAGATTTGTCCTTCAAGAATGTGACCCACATCATTCTTGAGCAATCATCAGTAAGAATCATCAAATACCTATCTCCCTGCACACTCCTAGTTTTCATAGGACCACACAAATCAGTATGCACAAGATCAAGTAAATTGTCTGCAGTGAAAGGTTTACCTTTGAAGGTTGAGGAAGACATTTTCCCCAGTTGACACTCTCTGCACAAAGTATTCTCCGGTTTGCTCAGCATAGGCAATCCTCTGACTGCCTTGATCTTATTGGCCTTCATAATATTATCAAAGTTTATATGGTAGAGTCTCCTATGCCATATCTAGCTATCCTCAAACTTAGCCATTAGACATGTACTGACATTAGCATTAGCTGAAATAGGTTACCTTTGGTTTGCATATCGGTAGCCATCAGTTCACCATTCTTTCCTTTGATTTTGCATACTCCATTTCTGAATTCCAGAGTGAGTTCATTATCATTCAGTTGAGCAACACTCAAAAGGTTGTGTCTGAGACCTTCTACCTAATACACATTGTCAGCACTGCTTCTTCCATTCAGAGAGATGGACCCTCTGCCTTTTACCATACATGGTGCATCATTACCAAAATGAATCACACCACCATCATACTCTTCCAGAGATAGAAAATTACTCTGGTCACCAATCATATGGTGAGAATAGCCATTGTCAATAATCCACTCATTGGAAATATCAAAGCAAGAGACAAGAGCCTTCTTGTCTGACACATCTTCCTTGACCGCTACAAACACAATATCTTCATTTTCTTCATCTTCTAATTCCTCATCAAAGACACCTTCATCAACTACTACAAAATAGTTTCTTCAGTTTCCTCCTTTGAACTTCTTGAACCTCTTCGGTTTATCCTTGTTGTCACCATTAGGGCAGTTTACAATAATGTGTCCTATCCAGTTACAAGAAAAGAATTTCAAAGGAAGCTTACCTCTGTATTTACCGGTTCCCTTGGGAAGTCTCTTGGCAAGAAGAGCTTCAAATTCCATTAGGATCTCCTCATCATCCATTTCTCTACTTTGTCTTGGTTCACCATTGGTACTAGCTTCTTTGCCTTTTCTAGATGGTGCAATAGATGCTCTGAAGGCTGATTCAGTCTTCTGAATACTGCCATCATAATTATTTAGCTCATAAGCTATTAACTTTGCAATGATGGAGTCCAGGGATACCTTTGTCTTGTCTACAGACCTCAACACCTAAATAGCAGCAACCCTTATTGCATAGACTGGTAATAAGGATCTCAAAACTTTGCTAACAACAGTGGAATCTTCCATTTTACCACCTGCACTCTTGATATCTCCAACAACAGTTTTGATTCTTATTCCATATTGTTGAATGATCTCTCCTTCAACCATCTGCATGTCTTCAAACTTTCCCCTAAGGCTTTCTTCCTTAGCTTGTTTCACATGCTCATCATCGCCATAGATATTCTCAAGGGCATACCATACTTCTTTGGGATTCTCTTTGTCCTGAACATCAATAAACTCAATGTTAGATAAACTGCTGATTAGGGCTTCCATGACTTGCCCATTCTCCCGAATCTCTCTCTTTTGATCATCGATGAGAGTACCAGTAGGGATAACATAAGCATTCTCAACATAGCTCTAGTGTTGAGCGCCCATGCTTCAGATGTATATCTTCATTCTGTCCTTCCATATTTTAAAGTTGTCTCTGTTGAACTTTGGACCTTCCCTCTTCATCATTAGAGTAGGATCTTTACCTCAAGTGGTTAAGCTTACAAGACAGAGGACCTAGAGAATACTCTGATACCAATTGATGAATCAATGATGAACAATTAGTACCAAACCAGTACTGAGAGGGGGGGGGTGGTGAATCAGTACTGAGAAAAACACTTTTCCATGAACCGGTTTGACTGAAAACACTGCACTTGACTGGCAAGCAATAACTCTGGTCTAAACTAGGTTACTACTGGTTAAACACAGTGAAAGACATAAACGAGTAACTCAACTTTCCACACAATCTAACATCTTATTTCCACTTCACCCATATGCATACACTAGTAATACTTCAATAGAAATGTAAAGACTTACTGGTTCAACATGCTTTACCACTTAACAGAGAATAACAAAGCATCACACATAACACACATATTTTTCACATGGAAACCCAACTGGGAAAAACCACAGTGGGGATGAATACCCACAAGCTGTTATTTGAACCCTTTTGAAGTTCGCTCTATTAGGAGCCTAGCCCAGTTAAAGACTTTACAATAGGTTCTGTTAGGAACCGATCCTGCTAGGGATCACCTGGTTAATGGATGGAAAAAATACCCAGTTAAGGGTTAAACCCTGTTAAAGGTTACCTTGTTAGAGGATTTTAAGAACTCAATGATTTTGAGTCACCCTGTTAAAGGATTTATAGCAAGCCAGTTAAAGCTACCCTGTTAAGGGATTTTCCAACTATTGAAGTGGTTAGAGGTCAATAGGTATTACAATGATTTGGTAAGAACACTCAATGCTAATGCAGATCCGCTTTAGTTCCTTCCTTCTGCAATCACACTCTGTAGGTATCTATTCTCTTATCTGGTCTGGCAAGAATCACGCATCTCTGCACTTGGATACACACACAACATTTGCCAACAACCTCAACATAAAAAACAACATCAACCTTATAGGAAACAGATAGGTCGGTAGCATAAACCCTAAACCCTAAACATTTAGGTTAATCAATTCAGTTGGTTCAATCCTAACTGTTGATCATATTGCATTGATTACAATAGTCTTGAATAGATCTCAAGATGTTCTCCAATGTTCATTCTTCACCGCTTCTTGGAGGCTGATAACCCATCACGCATTCTCCACCATTTACAGAGACTTCACACATTCCCGAGGTAGATAGGATCAATCTCCTTTATGCAAGATCCTTCACGTGCACAAGGCTAACGTGGCAACACAATCTGTTCTTCATTACAATGCTAACTCATCACACGATGTCATCAGTTGAATCACACAGGCATAGAACACTTCAACCGGAAACCCTAAAGTTAAGACTACCAACCGGTAGTCATACCATATGAAACCTTGATACAAAACATTCCATATACTGGTTCACATTCCAACATACCGATTCACTTGGACAAACATACCGCTTCACTTTTTCACATATATCGGTTCTCATTTCAACATACTGGTTCACTTGGACAGACATACCGCTTCACTTTTTCACTTATACTGGTTCACAACATCATACCGGTTCACTCTTCATCATATTGACATAAGTGATAACATAAAATATCATCATGTCAACATACTCTACACATATGCCAACACTACATACTCAGCCTCAGCTGTAGATTGAGATATGCAGTTTTGTTTCTTACTTGTCCAAGATACAATCCTTTCTCCGAGAAAGAATACTCCTCCACTGGTACTCTTCTTTTCATCAATATTTCCAGGCCAATCTGAATCAGTGAAGACATTTAGACTAAAATCTCCTTTGTGTGGATACCAGAGACCATACTCATCAGTCTCATTTAGGTATCTGAATATTCTTTTGACTACCATCATGTGAGTTTCTTTTGGATTTATAGAAAATCTGACAACCAAGCCAACAACTTGTGCTATGTCCAATCTTCTATGTACAACATACTGTAATTTACCGATCATGGACCGGTAAAGTGTCTCATTCACTTTTGCAGCCTCATCATATTTAGATAGCTTGTAACCTGTAACCATTGGAGTTCCAATAGTTTTGCAATCCTCCATTCCAAAAGTCTTAAGATTTTCTCTTATGTACTTAGTCTGACTGATAAAGATGCCATTCTTTAATTGAGAGACTTGTAGGCCAATAAAGAACTTAATCTCACCAATCATGGACATCTCAAACTCTTGCTACATTTGTCCTGCAAAGCTCTTGCTCATCTCATCATCTCCCCCAAAGATGATGTCATCCACAAAGATCTCAGCAGTTAGGTGTTTTCCTTCAGTTCCACTCTTTAGATACAGGTTACTATTATCACTGGTTCTTTTGAACCCAATGCTCAACAGATATGAGTGTAACCTCTCATACCAAGCTCTCGATGCTTGTTTCAGCCCATATAGAGCCTTCTGCAACCTGTATATCATATTCCTCCCATCTTTAGATGCAAACCCTTTTGGTTTCTCTATGTATACTTCTTCCTCTAACACCCCATTTAAGAATGCCGATTTGACATCCATTTGGTATACTTTAAACCTTTTATAAGAAGCATAGGCCAACAAAATTCTGATCCCTTCTAGTCTGGCTACCGGTGCGGAGGTTTCTCCATAGTCCAAACCTTCTTCTTGAGCATAGCTCTTACATACCAATCTTTCCTTGTTTCTTATTACCTTACTAGTTTCATCCATCTTATTTCTGAACATCCACTTGGTACCTATTACATTTTTATTTTTTGGTCTGGGTACTAGAGTCCATGTATCATTTTTCTCTATTTGCCCCAGTTCTTCTTCTATGGCTTTGACCCAGTCATCATCTTTCAAAGCCTTTTTTGCTGTTTTGGGCTAAAAAATGGAGAGCTTACACTCATTCTCTCTTGCTCTTCTTCTGGTTATAACTCCTGCATCCTTGTCACTGATGATATCTTCTGCAAAGTGATTATTTCTTACATATTTAGCCAATACCAGTTCACTCCTCAGAACTTCTTCTACCAGTTGTGCAGGTTCTATCTCACAAGCTTCTTCATTGGCCACTTCAACAGGATCTTCTTCAGTAGGTTCCAATGGTACATTGTACTCGAACCCTTTATAGTCCTCCGGTTCACTCTTACTGTCTTGTTGATTTTTCTCAGAGTACTCATCTACTCTAACATTTTCACTTTCCACAATCTTACCGGTCCTTTTGTCTAGACACCGGTATGCCTTCTCTTTGTTGAGTAACCTAAGAAGGTTCCCTCATCACTCTTGGGATCAAATTTTCTAGTGTACTTGTCCCTTTTGATGTAGCACCTGCTTCCAAATACTTTAAAATAGCAAACATTAGGTGAGTAACCCCTCCATAATTCATAAGGAGTTTTGTTTATCTCCTTATTTACCTGTATACGATTCATAGTGTATACAACACTACTTATTGCTTCTCTCCAGAAGGCATGTGGGTTATCCTTTTGTATCTTTAGAGTTCTGGCACAATTAATGAGAGTTATGTTTCTTCTTTCAGCAACTCCATTCTGCTGAGGAGTTATGGGTGCAGACATTTGTCTCATGATTCCCTGTTCCTCACAGTAGTTCATGAACTCTTGAGAGGTGAGCTCTCCTCCTTTGTCTGATCTTAGGCACTTCAGATTCTTACCGGTTCCTCTTTCTACTCGATCCTTAAACACTTTAAACATGTGAAACGCTTCTAATTTTTCTTTTAAAAGTACAGTCCACATCATTCTTGAGAAGTCATCCACAAATAACATAAAATATTGGTCTCCATAGAAGCTCTTGGTTCTCATGGGACCACATAGGTCTATGTGAACTAAGTCCAGCACACTTTCAGATGAGAAAGTTTTACTGCTAAAGCTGGACCCGGTCAACTTCCCTAGTTGACACTCTTTGCACATAGCATTTTTAGGTTTTACTATGCTAGGCATACCTCTTACAGATTTTGCCTTACTGATTTTAGCTATGCTATCAAAATTAACATGACACAATCTTTTGTGCCATAACTAGCTATCTTCTACCTTAACCACTAGACAATTACCTATGGTGGTGTCTAGATGAAACAAATTGCCTCTTGACTATCTACCAGTGGCAATTAAACTTCCAGATCTCTCATTTATTTTACACATCCCTTTATTGTTAAGCTGTGCAACACTTAACAAGCTATACTTTAATCCTTCTACCCAAAAGGCATCATCACAGTTTGTCTTATCATTCAAGGCTATAGACCCCTTACCTCTTACTGCACATGGGGCATCATTTCTGAACCTCAACGTTCCTCCATTGCAATCCTCCATGCAGAGGAATTTGCACCTTTCACCAGTCATATGATGAGTGTAGCCACTATTGATCACCCATTCACCACACCGGTTTGTGCTAGAAATCAATTCTATATCTCCTTCCTCTATGCTATCCTCATTGACTACCACAAAAGCAATGCCATCTTCATCAGATCTCTCTAATTCTTCATCAGTGACTCCTTCTGCAAGATAACATTCCTTCTTGCTCTTATCCCTATAACCTCTAAAATTGTCCTTACCATCTCTATCATTGTTAGGGCATCTTGAAGCAATATGACCTATCTTATTACAGGAGAAGCACTTTAAGGGTAATTTACCTTTACCTCTTGGCAATCTTCTTGCCAGTAGAGATTCAATTTAATCTTGCTCCTGTTCCTCAGAGAGTAGATTGTCACTCTCATGGGAATGACCAATTTTGGTAGTAGAGCTACTACTAGTTTCTTTCCTTCTCCTTGTGGGTGCATGCATCATGGATGATTTGAAGGCAACATCAATCTTTGGTATGCTGTTGTCATAATTGCTTAATTCAAAAGCGGTCAACTTATCAATCAGTGAGTCAAGAGTTACATTGACTATTCCCAAGGATCTAAGTTCCTGGATACTAGAGACCCTTATGACATATTATGGTAGTAGATTTCTCAGGATTTTGCTAACCACATCATCCTCCTCGATTTTTCCTCATGCACTTTTAATGGAGTTTACTACATCCTTTATCCTTTTACTTTATTGCTCTATGTTTTCACTTTCCTGCATTCTCAGCTCATCATATTTTCCTCTCAGGTTGTCTACTTTGGCCATTTGAACATGGGGATATTCCCCATAGACTGTCTTTAGCTTATTCCATATCTAAAAAGCTGTTTTTAAATCATGTACCTTAGCAAATTCATTATCTGAAAGTGTGCTAACAATCAGATCCATAGCAACAATATTATCTTGCCTTTCCTTGATCTCTTTCGGAGTAAGAGTCCCTGTAGGTTCATTGTATTCTGTGATCACATGATTCTAGTAGTGTTCAGCTAGGGATTTTAAATATAGTTTCATTCTTCCACACCATAAGTTGTAGTTCTCCTTAGAGAACTTAGGACCCTCCTAACGCATCATCTTTGATCTTTCCCTAAGTCGGTTAATCTTCTTCTGATTCTAGGGACCTGATGCTCTGATACTAATTGTTAGTCCCAATCGATGCTGAGAGGGGAGGGGTGAATCAACACTTAATCAAAATTTCACAATTTAACTTTTATTATAAAACTTCATTCATCTAAGATCCAACAATATACTTAATCACTGAAGTAAAACATGTAAGCATGAAAAGTTGAGAGTGACACCAAGGAGTTATCTCGTGGAAACCCAATAGCGAGAAAACCATGGTGTGAGTAGGAACTCACAAAATTTGCACTCTTCTAGAGTACACCTGGTTAAGAGCCATCCCTATTAGGAGATTACAAAGACACTATTAGGTGCCACCCGGTTAAGGGATTTTGATCAAGGCTGGTTAGTGCCTTTACCCTGTTAAAGGTAGCCTGGTTAGAGGACTTAGAACATCAACTAAGATGTTACTCGGTTAAGGGATTTTACAATAGGGACCTATTAAAGTCCACCCAGTTAAGGGATTTATATTGCAGCTGTTAGAAAGCAACAGATGGATGATCTACTGAATTAGCTACTGATAGCTTGATCAGATCTCAATATACATTCCACTCAATATACACCAGTTGTTTCTTCTTTGCACAACACCAGTTTCCTTTTTACACCTTTGGCTATTCACTCAGTCGGTCACCTCTCCTTCGACACTGCACTCTGCCAGTCCTCTGACCTTTGGCTCTCCACTCTACCGGTCCTCTGACCTTTGGCTCTGCACTCTACCGATCTACTATACTTCGGCTCTACCCTCAGTCGGTTCTCTATTCTTTGGCTCTGCACTCAGCTAGTTCTCTATCCGTCAACTCTGTACTTAGTCGATCTACCTCACACACACACTCAACTATGCTAACACCTCTTAGAACTTCCTCTCACCCTGCTCTTCACCTTGGATCGCCTTCAACGAGATTTCCTTGTTCCAAATTTCATGATAAAAAACTTTCAGAAAGAGTTTCAGAACTCTTTATACATTTTTTGTCAACACCTACATGCGTATCCTCAATCAGATCAATCAAGGATTTCGAAAGATTTCAAATTCAAACTCTCCCGCTCTTTCTCTGCGTACCTTTCAAGAATTTCACCAAGTGTTCAACCAGTTCTGCCACAACATCTCCCAAGGATAGAAACCTCTGAGTCATGTTCAGTCAAATAAATGTGAACTGTAGGATCTGCATGTAATCATGCTTGACTGCATGATAACTGAAAGTTAACTTTACTAGAAAATGATTTGGCATAGACACAAGCTTACCAACTCATTCTTTTCCACCGCAACTAAATGGCCAATCATTGCTCCAAGATTTATGGTGATCGCTTGTCTTCCTTCTGTCATACCGGTGTACTGGTATGTAACTGCACTTCTTACTGCAAGCATCATGTCTCTCCCCTATTTGTCTATGAGTTACCAGTTGGTTGGAGCAAACAAGTTTCCTTGCTTGAGTCACCTTTTGTTCCTTGCCCGAGTCACCTTTTGTGACTTCACCACCACCAGAGTGACCGATCTTCCTGAGTGATAGATCAGTTATTGAGCTGAAGTAACCTTTGGTCATTCAATACCAATGTTGTTTCCATTCACTATTTCTTACTGAACAGAAACACCACTCTCTTCCAATACCACTTCACTGGTTAGTGTCTTCACTGGTAAGAGTTGGAGATCAATGACAAACCTTAGCACATGTACCGGTTTTCTAGATTGACCAGTTTTGTCAATGCCAACAATCCAACAAGTTGATCATGGATGCCATCTTGAATTCTTGATCTTGACTTTACTTCTCCTCCAATTCTTGATGAATGATTGATTGCTTTCTCACTTGAATTGAATATGCAATTAGGATCATAGAGTCATTAGATTAGATTTTTAAATGAGAGGGGTAGACATCCTTTTATACTTGACTACCCAAAAACTAGTTGAATTTATAGAGTAGGCCCACATGGGATCAAATTTCTTACTCATATGATATGATCATTATAAGGACCAAAAATGGGCCCTAATTGAGAGGCACAAGGTGCCCAACACCCTGGTCTCAACATTCAAGACTGAGGCTTGAAGGGAAGGTAGGAAAGTGTGTGGAAATGCAAGTTTGCAAGTGATGTGAGTAGAATCGAAATAAGCATCAGGCATAAAAAACTAAAGAACCAAGGTGAGGTCTAAGCTAGGAAAAAATTGTATACGAATAGAATTTACGATGTTACTTTTAGCCCCCGCTTTAGCGGGAGTATGAGACTAAGAATACTCACAATAAAGTAGAAAATCACATTATGAATCTTTCACCAAGATATCAAAGAGACAAGACATGTAGTGTCCCTCCCTGATTCATCTTTCCTTTCATGCATCGATAAACTATATTGATATAGATTACACTATTTTATGATGTTTTGATAAATGTTTATGGATTTAACTATGATTTGGATGCTCTATGGTTGATGATAGACATATCATATTTGCAGTTGATATTATGGTTTCATTTGGATGATGATATTCATTGACTACTATGATGGACTCTTATTTGATGATTTATATGCACTTATCTTATATGTGAGGTTCATACTTTGTTATGGTGATTTGATGGTATCTTACTATGTGATAACCTCACTTCATGGTTATAATTAATATGATGTTTATGTTAGTCTTTGGTTATCATGACTATTTTGTACTATGTTTGTGTTAGGGACAATGTCATATCACTCATTCGTGAGCATGATATGACATTGCAACTCCCTTTCACTTGTCTGATCATTTCATGTTATATGTTGTTATATATATTTTCATACATGTATTGGTGGTGACAGGTTTGTAGGTACCAGACATAGACTCCACCTAGCTTCATAGGTCTGAGTGTGTCTTTATACCAATGTCAAGTTGGTTGGAGGTGACATGAGATCCCATTCTACACTCTAGGTTAGCTGGTATCCTATCAGTCTTTGTATTGTGGTGTCACATGGTATTTTATGTTACCTTATGTAAGGTCACTTTGAGGAGTTGTGACTATTGGTTGATTAAATTATTAATCAATTTTTTATCTTATAAAAGTTTATTAATTTTAAATTAATTTATTGGACGGTAATAATATTTAAATAATTATGTGTGATTATTTTATTGATGATTTATATTTATATTTAATTAATGGTTTAATATTTATTTGAGCATTTATATTATCTGACTATTCTATCGTGAGCCCTTCTATTTATTTATTGTGATTTAATATTTAATTGGGCCTTTTGGTTTAATTATTTATTGTTATTTAATTATTATTGAGCTTATAGTTTAATATTTGATTGGGTAATTATGTTATTATTATTATTTTTTGGCAAGGTGGTAATGCCACTTGATATATTTTATTAATAATATATAATTTTTATAATATATTTAAAAACTGGTTCAAATTGAGCTCCTAGAGAAAAGAACCAACAAGAAAAACTTCGGTCATTGCTCATCAACATGACTATAGAAGAGAAGTAGTGAACAATCCACTTGCCGGAGCTAGTTACAAAATAGAGATCAACAAAGGAGCATGCAGGCTCATTTACAAATAGGAGCATGCAAGCTCATTTTACAAAATAGGAGCATGCAAGCTTATTTACAAAGTAAGGACATGAAAAAGAAATAACATAGGCTACCCAGTGAATGAAGAAGAGAGCTCCAAAAAGCAAGATGACTAAACCAACATCGAAGGACAGATCCATCTTCATGGGATATCTTGAAGGCCCTGCAACAAAGAACTCCTACAACCAAAATTGACATGCCCCTGCACCAAAAAACACCTGCAACCAATATATATATACTACAGAACACAAAGAATTTACAAGAAACACAAGGGTTCAAAACATAATTGACACCAATGACATGAGATCTGCAGTCCGCCATTATAGACAAATGCCAAAGGAGAAGAGGTGAATGTGAAAATGCTAGAGAGAAATGAAGCCCAAAATTTTTATGTCGTAAATGAAAAGAAAGAGGAGATATATCATAAAAAATCTAACAAACCAAAAGAAGCGGTGTATAAAGATAATAATGAAAACAATGCCATGACAAAATTTAAATGGCATATGAAGGATGGATTCTCAATGTGAAAATAAATATCTCTAGATTTCGCACCAGAAGAGAGTACCAAACACATGAACAACATCAATAGCAACCAACTCATCATTAATGAATGCCAAGTGATGATCGAGTAAAGCAAAGTACTTCAAATCAAAACCAAATGGAATTATGAAAAGGAATACCTCACCAAGAGAAGAGAATATCAACTCTTATAAATGAGCAATCATATAATGAGAAAGATTAAATACTCGACTCTCTACAGGGTATACTTAATAGGTTTGGGAAACTCATCAAGAATCAATAACAGTTTTAAAACAACCCATATTAGCGAGGCAATCAGCCAATGCATTACCTTCACGATAAACATGTGAGATGATGAGGTGCTCAAACGTATCAAGAAGAGTCCATATTTGTTCAAGAATATATCAAAAATGCCAATTATCATCTTTTCTTGCCTTGCAAGCATTAATGATAATAGCCAAATCACCTTCAATATGAAGGTATTTGAAATTCAAATCCTTAGCCATAATAAGATCTTCTAAAAGAGCACAAGCCTCGGCCATATTATTTGTGCCAGAAGAAATTGGCATATCTTTTAATGCTAATAAAGAACCCAAATGATCACGAAAAACTATCCCTATTCCTAAATCACCAGGATTTCCATGGGAGGATCCATCAAAATTCAATTTACAAAAAGGGGCATTAGGAGGATGCCATTTTATAGAATTTCTATCTACAGATGTTTTTCGAATCCTTGGAAAGGCGGGTGATATAGGAATAATGATACTTTTCCAAGAAGAAATCATAAAATTGTCCCAAGAAGAGAACTCTGAATTCATATTAAAATATTTATGAACATGAGCATTAACTTGCTCAATAATACTTCTTTCCAAAATCCCAAGAACAATAGATAAATCCGATGAGTTACACCTAAAAATGCGCTTGTTTCTTTCCCACCAAATGGCCCATATGACTGAAGAGGGAATTATAAACCACAAACAAGCAAATAGAGAAGATGAATACAAAATTGGCCAAGATTGAAACATGTCCCATAAAGATAAAGGCAAAGGGAATGAAAGAGATAACTTTTGGAGGACAAAATGCCAACAACTACTCGCAAACTCACAATGAAGAAAAATATGATTGACATCTTCAAGAGCTTTACCACATATTACACAAGAAAAGGAGGCTGCAATATTAAATTTGACTAAACGATCACTAGTCAAAATTCCATTTTGCAGCACAAACCAGGAAAAAACACCAGCTTTAGGTAATACTGAATTATTCCAACAGAACAAAAAGGCACGATGAGGAGCATTTTGATGGGCCATTTGTTGAACAACAAAATATCCTTCTTTAATAGAGTAGTTTCCCGATTTAGAAGGGCACCGAATAAGTTGATCTTTGATGTTAGAAAGGAAAGCCACTCGGTCTTGCAAAACAGATTTAAAATTTTGAATTTCCTGCAAGGATAATGGAAGAGTAGAGGGATCCTTCCATGAGACCTTGTGAGAAAACAAATCAACATTATCTACATAATCAACCAATCTAACTCCCCATGATTGAGAAAGAACAACTGAAACAGAAGCAAGAGAATCATGCTACGAAAGAGGGGGAAAGCCATTCTAGGAGTCTTTCCAAAAAAGAATATCCTCCCCCGAATGGACCTGCCAGGAGAGAAAATTAGAGACCACTTCCCTACATGAGATCATGAAGTTCCAAATAGCAGACCCCTATGGAGGATTAGAAATTGTGAAGACCCTAGCAGGATTCTAGGAATCCAAATACTTAGCCTTCATAATTTGGCACCACAAAGATTGGGGCTTAGTATACATAGACCAAACTAGTTTTCCCCCAAAATCCTTATTTCTTTTAGATAAGTCCCAAATCCCAGCACCACCAACTTGCTTGGAAAGAGACATCTTGGTCAAAGAAATTAGTGGAATCTTTTTATCTTCTGTCATGTTATTTTTCCAAAGAAAAGATCGAATAATCTTTTCAATTTGGGAGATGACTGATCTGGGAGCTTCAAGAACTGAGATATAGTAATTAGGAATGGAAGATAGGATCATTTTAATGAGAAGTATCCTACCTGAAAGAGACAACCACCTAGCCTTCCAAGAAGAAATATGAGATTTAAGTCTCTCAATAACCGAATTCCAAAAAGAAGACTTAGCAGATCCCATAAAGAAAGGAATCCCCAAATAGGTAGAAGGAAGAGAGTCTACTTGGAAACCTAAGATATTCACAAGTCTATCAACCACCAACTGAGGAGTATTAAAAATGAAGATCTTGGATTTATGGGGGCTAATCTGTTGGCCAGATCCAATAGTATAAGTATCCAGAATAAATTTAATATGAGTAGCCTCTTGAATAGAAGAAGACCCAAATATCAATTTTCTGCGGGGATGGGTAATTATATTATTGCCCATTTGGTTTATTTAATTATTTGGGCTATTCTTACTATTTAAATCCCTTTTTATCCCTTTTGGTTATTTAATTATTATTTATCCTACCTACCCTATTTTATTATTGGTTGAGAGTTTTGAATAAGTTAATTAATATATTTTATATTTTTTTAGCTTGATATTTGGGTAGGGTTGGTATGAAATATTATATTTCTAATTATTTTGATCAGTCAACATACTCTATAGTTTTTGAATGAAATTCTATTTATTGAGATTTCTGAGTTTTGTCAGGGGTTAGTTTGTTGGAGAATTATTCGAATACTATTACTCTGATAAAATAATTTCTGCGAATTTGGATTGCGGGAGCTTGGTTTTGGATTGAGACTGGATTGAAAAGTTGGTTGTGCTTCATCAAATTCTTTTGGCTTTCCATAACTTCAAGTCTAGGTTGGGATATTTTAATCCCTTTTATGTATTTTTTTTAATTTTCAAAAGAATGTTTTCACCGTGACTGTGTAAAGATTGTCTGCGGGGATGGGAAAATTGATATTGTTGTAAAAAATATTTATATAATTTTCTTGAGAAAATATTTGGGGATATTTTATTATATGGCTATATTTCCCGATATAGTGTCGTGTATGGCTTTTGTGTTAATTCCTATGACTGTTGAAATTTATTTGTTTGATGTATGCTTGGAGTTGTCTGAGCCCTTTTGGCTTCTTGTTGTCCTCTGCTTTTTAGATTGTCATCTACTGATTTAGTTTGGATGAGAAGCCTTGTTATTTATTCTTATTCAAATAAATGTCATGAGTTGTTTCTTGTATTTGTCGTAGGGTGCTCCTATAGCTATCCAATAGTATATGATGGTCTTGTCTCTATTATTTCCTAAGGTTGTGTATTTTGTGGCTTTGGAATCTTGTAGCACCCGATCTGGGATGGTTATTTGTATTCATTTGTATACTTAATGTGTTTTTGGGTGATGTCGCAAATTTGTATTTCATCTTTTTGAGTTTTTATGTCTTGTGTCAAATGTGCTATTGTATTGGATAAATGCACTACTGTATACTACATATGCGCTATTTTATTTATTAAATGCATCATTCTATTGATTAGATGTGTTAGACTAAGTCGTATACATATTGTAGGAGTGATTATATGTGTTGCTTTGTTTGATATATGCGTTGTTATTTTGGTTAAATGCACTGCAAAATATCTCATATGCACTACATTATGTTTCAGTTGTGCTAAACTGATAATCAAAATAACTATTTTTGTTGGCAAGAGACACTCTTTCAGTAATGTTTGATGCATGGAGATCACTTAGGGGTTTTCATTGATGGAAACTCAGACCAGTTATCCTATCTGGTTCATTTAGATTTGATCTACCGGAAGTCACATTGTTCATAAGGCATAAGTTTGGAAGGTGGAACTTAGTAACCGACAGAGCATGAGATCATTGTGCATATCCTGATTTTGGGGGTATAGTTTTGGTTGCGGTGACTCAAGTAGTTGATTGGATGATTGAGGCAACATACTTTGCAATTCCAACCTTTGGTGTTGATTCTAGTACAATATTCAAGGTCTGGTATCCGGTGATTCTGGAAGAACAAAGATAATGTATTGATCAGTTGGGTATTGTGTGATTCAGAATACTTGAGTTATTTTTCGATGATTGGTGTTGTATTTGAGGTAATTGTGCCATTGTGTGTGAAGCTTGTCATCATCTATTTTGGGTCCACATATGCATTTGTGGATGAATTGAGCTGGCATGTTATTACACGTTTCATATTTTGCAGTTTTGTGAAGCCTGTAAATGATGTTCAATTTACATTCAATATGCAAGTTATATTCTATTATCTAATTTTGTTGTATTTATTATTGTCTTATTGTATATATCTAACTATCTTCTTGCTTGTGGCAGATGAGAGGAGCATTTAATATTTTCTATGTCCTATCTCATGAATGCCACTCACTATAAGTATATAACAAATGGGACACAGTCAAGAAATGCCTTGATCAGTCATGACCGATCAAGACATTACTCGATCGTGCCTTTTTGTTTATACTAACAAATGCATGTTTTACCATAAATGCCAATCGATGTGGAGTAGGATTATAACCGAAGTCTATCGGTGTTTGCCCAACGCTTAACAGTTGATAGTTTATCGGTGATTGCCCAACGCTAACAACCGATAGTTATCGGTGTGTTAGCCTTGACAACCGATAACTATCAGTGTAGACTTACACACCGATAACTATGGGTGACCTTTATATTGCCACCCGAAATGCATCCCGATATATTATATGCAACCCGATATGTTATATGCAACCCAATATAATATATGCAATCTGATATATATTAATCAATGTCATCATTATTTATGTTAATCGATATACATCTAAATACACGATTTATTAGATCGATGAACATGAGAAAAATACATAGTATGATTATCAATAGGTTGTTTATATGCAAATGTAGAATGGCTATCAAGGATGAATTAATTGCTTGATGGTTTTTATCATAGTTATCAATATGATAAATGATTGAATGAGAGACTTCATTTATCTCTCATTCAATCATTTATCTTGCTGAAGCTATCATGCATTAACACTCCCTCTCAGCTAGGTAAGATGAATGTAGACAATATATTCAAGCATCACAATTGAATTGATAGTAATCATTTTAGTCATTCGTGGGAAATCATACCACCTAATCATTTGGTATGAAGTATCACCTAAACACGTGCTATTGAAGTTTATCATATCAATCTTGTGATTGACAGGATATCACCTAAGCATGTGATATTAGTATTGCCTACACATGCAATACTTAAGGATAATCATATAAGAAAGATTAATTTCTCACCTTATCCAAGTTGTGATAAGTGCACTAACACTTTATACAAATGTTTTATCACAACACAATCATGGCACATCCATGACATACTAGAGATCCAACATGATAACTAGTTTGGACATTATAAGATCGTCACCTTATTGTCCCCATACAAGTGTTCACTATCTTGAGAGATTGTCACCTCTTAGATGTGAACCCAGGGGATAAAATCCAAAATTGTCCTAACATGACAAAGAGGTTTACACATTAAACATCTTATAGGTATGCAAATATATATTACAAAGAAAATTACCTTTCTGTAATACCTAAGCCTTTTATGAAGTGATCAACCTTCACTCTGGAAAGGGGTTTGGTCAGAATGTCTGCAGTTTGATCTCTTGTACAAACATATTCTAGTTGGATTACATTCCTATCTACCATATCTCGCACATAGTGGTATGGAATCTCAATATGCTTGGATCTATCATGAAACACTAGGTTTACTGAATGTTTTATGTAGCTTTGGTTGTCACAGTGTATAACAGTGGGTTTCATAGGTTCTCCAAACAATCCCACAACCAACTTCCTAAGCCATACTGCCTCTCAGGCAGCCATAGAAGCTGAAATGTATTTTACCTTGATGGAACTTTGAGCTATAAAAGACTGCTTCCTGCTGATCCAAGATATCATAGCTGAACCTAGACTGAAGCAACACCCTGAAGTGCTTTTCCTGTCTGTTACACTTCTAGCCCAATCTAAATCTGTAAATCCATGTAGGTTTATCTCAACATTCTTGTATTTGAGACCAAGGTTTAGAGTACCTTGTAGGTACCTCATAATGTGCTTTACTGCAACCAGGTGTATCTCCTTTGGTTCACACATAAACTGACTTAGAGCATTAACTGCATAACATATATCTGGTCTTGGATTTACCAGGTACATCAAGGACCCAATCATCTATCTATATTGAATAGAATCAATGGGTTGTGACTCTTCTGCTGCTTCTTTAAGTTTATGTAAGTTGGTTTCCATAGGAGAGGTCATGGGTCTACAATTGAGCATTCCGAATCCCTTCAAAATATTCAAGGTGTACTTTCCTTGGTTTAGTATAATGTCATCAGAATTCTGCCATACTTCCAATCCTAGGAAGTAATGAAGGATTCCTAAGTCTTTCATATCAAATTATTTGGATAGATCATTCTTGCATTGTTTTATAAGTTTATCATTTCCTATGATTAATAAGTCATCAACATATAAAATCAATATTAGCATATCACCGTTATTTCTTTTGTAGTAGAGATTAGGGTCTGCATCATTTTTGGGGAAGCCTAGTCCTGAGAGATAGGTGTCTATTCTTTCATACCAGGCCTTGGGAGCTTTCTTGATTCTACACACATGAGACTCTGTGTCATGAATTTCAAAACCTTTAGGTTTCTCTAGGTAAACTTCTTCTGAGATCTCACCATTTAGAAAAGTTGTCTTAACGTCCATTTGGTGTACCTTCCATCCCTTTGCTGCTGCAATGGCTAATACAACTCTTACTGATGTATACCTAGCAATAGGTGCAAAGGTTTCTTCATAATCTATTCCCTCCCTTTGTGAGAAGCCTCTGGCTACAAATTTGGCCTTGTGTTTTCAATACTGTCATTTGTAGCATGTTTGATTTTGAACAACCATTTAAATGAAATCACATATTTCTTGGTTGGCCTAGGAACAATCTCCCAAACATCATTTTTCATAATGGATTGATACTCTTCAAACATGGCGTCCTTCCATACTTGATGTTGAAGTGCATCTGATACATTGTTTGGTTCAACTTTAGAGAGGTCATTCATAAGGGAAACATAGCGAGTGAATTTATTAGGCCTTTTGCTTTCTTTGAAGGTTCCTAAGGGAGCATCAAACTTCTGAGCTTCTTCTACAATTTTGGTGGCCCATAGTGGTCTTTTCTTGAGGTTTTCTCTAGGTGGACTTAGAGTTTCACTCATAGTTTCCTCAAGATTCTCCCTCTAAAGCTCGGGAGTAGGATCTCTATCTAAGCTGGTGTTGGGAATATGGACTTCAGGATCTAGAGAGCTTTGGACTCTTTTGAAGGCTAAGTTTTCTTCAAAGATCACATCCCTACTTAGTTCAATATTCTTTTGACCGGGTATATATATCCTGTAGGCTTTGGAGGTTTCACTATATCCTACAAAGATTCCCCTTTTTCTAGAGTGCTCTAATTTCAATCTTTTCTCCTTAGGTACATGAATATAGACTGGGCATCCAAAAACCCTAAGGTGGCTTATATCTGGTTTTGATTTAGTAAAGACTTCCTTAGGGGTCTTGTCTTCAAGATGAGAGTGAGGACATCTATTTTGAATGTATACTGCAGTGCTAGTTGCTTCTGCCCAAAGATTGATATTTAGATTCTGATCAAGAATCATAGCTTTGGAAGCTTCAACGATTGTCCTATTTTCCTTTCTGCTATCCCATTTTGTTGAGGGTTGTAGGGTATTGTTAACTCCCTCTTAATCCCTGAATTTTTACAAAACTCTTTAAATAATTCTGATGTGTATTCTCCCCCATTATCAGTTCTTAGGGTTTTAATTTTGTTTCCTAAGTAGTTCTCTGTTAATAATTTGAATTCTTTAAACCTATTAAGGATCTCTTCTGATTCTTTACATTTCAGAAAGTAGATCCAGGTTTTCCTAGAGTAGTCATCAACAAATATTACATAATACAAAAATCCCCCCAATGAATTTATAGACATAGGTCCACATACATCAGAATGAACTAACTCTAAAATTTTACTTGTTTTCCTAGTACTACTCTAAAAAGCACCCTTAGTATTTTTACCTAGGGCACATCCTGTGCATGCCCCTAAATGATATTGCTTTAGCTTAGGTAGACCTGTGACAAGGTCTCCCATTTATGATAAAGCTCTAAAATTTAGGTGGCCTAGTCTTCTATGCCATATTTCATTGGCATCTGTAGTTTCATGAATTAGGGATAAGTTGGGCTCTATGCATAGCTCATATAGGTAGCCTTGTCTTTGACCAATTTTATTAGCTTTCTTGATAGATGAGTTCTTTGGCCAAGCCAACACTTTATTGTCCATGAAGGTCACTCTGTATCCATTATCCTCCAGTGCTGATATTGAGACAAGATTCCTCTTAATGCAGAACATATATCACTCCTCTAAGTTGTAATGATACACCTGACTTTAGTTTGATGGTGCAGTTTCCAACTCCTTTGACAAGGTGTGTGGAGTCATCTCCGATGGTTACCTCTTCATCATTTTCCTCTCTCATGAAGTCTAGTACTTCTCTAAATCTCATGATGTGTATGGATGAGCCACTGTCAATCACCTAGGAGTTCACTTTGTTTGATGTTTTATGTGTGAGCTCTGAATAGAGTACATACATCTCGGAGTCCTCTTCCCTTTTCGATTTTCTTGATTTGGCAAATGTGGCTTGTTTAGCTCTTTTTGGACATTTGGCAACATAGTGCCCAAATTTGTCACATCTATAACACTGAATTTGAGAGAGGTTCTTTTTGAAAGAGTTCTTGCTATGATGACCTTTTCTCTTCCTGAATTGCTTCTTCTTGCCCTTTCTGTTTGAGTTCGTAGTTAGAACTTGAAGATCTTCATCTATATTCTTTTGTTTGATTCCTTTCTTATTTTTCCTTGATTCCTCTTGGAGACAGTCAACCTTTAGTCTATTGAATTTTGGAAAGTTATCCCTTGCACTGATGCCTTGGATGAATGTTTCCCAGATACTAGGCAACCCATCTAAAGAAATGAGGGTTAATTCTTTGCTTTGGATCTCATATCCAAGGGTTTCTAGTTCATCCCTTAAGGTAGATATCCACATGAAGTAGGCATTGACTGATTCTCCTTTTATCATGGTTATATGATTTATCTCTCTTTTTAGAGCCAAGGTTCTACTGGCATTGGATATCTCAAAAGTGTCTTCAAGTGCTTTGAACATGTTGAAGGCTAATTCATGTTTCTTTATAATGGGCATAATATTATTCCTTACCCCATCAACTATTATTTTGATAGACTTATCATTTCCTTCTCACCAAATTGCTTGATCAGGTTTAGTCTCAGGTTCTTTAGATTCAGTCTTTACAAATAATTCAACTTTGTTATCTTTTAGTATCATTTGAATTATGAATTTTCATGCGGAGAAGTCGTCACCTCTTGCAAGTCTGTCTTCAAATTTGATAGCTCTAGCCATTGATAGGATTGTGATGTTGAATATATACTTGATTTGAATTTTACGTAAAATTGAACAGCCTCAGGTTCGATTTAACTATAGCTTTGATACCATGTAAATGATGTTCAATTTACATTCAATATGCAAGTTATATTCTATTATCTAATTTTGTTGTATTTATTATTGCCTTATTGTATATATCTAACTATCTTCTTGCTTGTGGCAGATGAGAGGAGCATTTAATATTTTCTATGTCCTGTCTCATGAATGCCACTTACTATAAGTATATAACAAATGGGGCACATTCAAGCAATGCCTTGATCGGTCATGACCGATCAAGACATTACTTGATCATGACTTTTTTTTTATACTAACAAATGCATGTTTTACCATAAATGCCAATCAGTGTGGAGTAGGATTATAACCGAAGTCTATCGGTGTTTTCCCAACTCTTAACAACTGATAGTTTATTGGTGATTTCCCAATGCTAACAACCGATAGTTATCGGTGTGTTAGCCTTGACAACTGATAACTATCAGTGTAGACTAACACACCGATAACTATCAGTGACCTGTATATTGCCACCCGAAATGCATCCCGATATATTATATGCAACCCGATATGTTATATGCAACCCGATATAATATATGCAATCTGATATATATTAATCGGTGTCATCATTATTTATGTTAATCGATATACATCTAAATACAAGATTTATTAGATCGATGGACATGAGCAAAATACATAGTATGATTATCAATAGGTTGTTTATATGCAAATGTAGAATGGCTATCAAGGATGAATTAATTGCTTGATGGTTTTTATCATAGTTATCGATATGATAAATTATTGAATGAGATACTTCATTTATCTCTCATTCAATCATTTATCTTACCGAAGCTATCATGCATTAACAAAGCCGACTTGGTTAAGATCTATTTTGTTGATACAAATATATAATGCCGATCCAGACGATAATTTTAGGTAGGGTTTTATGCAAATGTGGATGTGCTATATGCGAAAGAGCATCAAAATGCATAATTGGTGCTCCGGCAGATGACTGTGTAGCTGAATAGGGCAGAAAGATAGAGTTCTATCAAACAGTCATATTACACTTAACTAAAACTGATCTTTGGTATTTTTAGATGCTATATTCTAGTTTAGTCATTGTAATTACTCTTATATATCATATTGTAGGATAGTGAGTCCTTCGAGGTTGTTGCCTTGTCATGTAATTGAGCAGTGAGCTCTGGGCAATGTGCTTGAATGCAAGTGCATTCCCCTTATGTAATATTATCATACTTCTGACCATAGTATAATAATATTGTGGGTTCAAATCCCACCATGGTTTTTCCCTTTCGGGTTTCCATGTAAAAATTTTGGTGTTATGGTTGTTTGGTTGCTTGCTTTGAGTTTTTGCATTTTACTTTCTTTCTTATGAATCCGATGGTTAAATAATTGGTTTAATAAACTTGTAAATCACAGAGCACCGATTCACCCCCCCTCCTAGTGTTTATTGATTCCAACAATTGGTATTAGAGCCTAGTTCATCTGAAGAAGCTTAAAATCTTGAGGAAGATCCAAAAGATAGAGTCAATGGACTTTGATTTGTAGAGACAACTTAGTGTAGCACTTGAAGATCTTGATGCAGCTATGAAAGAGAAGAGTAACCTAAGGAGAAGTCTGGAAGTAGCTGAAAATTTCATTGAAACCTTGAAAGAATAAATGAGTACATCAAGGGAGAAGAGAAAGGAACTGATGGACAAACTGAAGGAGAAAGAAAAGAAAAGCATAGAGAATCAAGACAAGGTAGATGAATGTGAGAAGCCAGCTAGAGACAATGCAATATTGAAGAATGAGATGGAATCCATTGTAATGAAGCTAACAAAGGAGATTGAAGACCGAAAGAAGAATGAAGAAACCCTGGCTCAGTCACTGAAGGAGAGATCTGATGAATGTTGTAGATTGAACTATGAGAATGATCAGTTGAAGCTTGAATTGGTGCAAACAAAAAATGATGGACAAGAGCTTGAAAGTTAGATCATAATTCTAAGAGATGAACTTTCTACAATAAATGAGTACAAAGAAAAATTTAAAGCTAGCTCAGCCCGGTTAGATGAGGTGTTGGAAAGTCAGAGACATGGGAAAGATATGCAAGGACTTGGATTTGAGAAAGGAGAATCCTCTGGTTCTAGACAAAGAAATCATCAGAAGAACAATAAACCTCTGGTAAGACAACCTAATGGCTATAAATTCAATGGTAAATATTTTGTTTGTGGAAAATTTGGTCATACGACAAGTCAATGCATAAATAGGATGATGAATAATGGTCCTACCTTTACCGGTCAATGTTTCAAATGCAACAACTTTGGTCATAAGTCAAATATGTGCATAATGATGAACAACTTTCACAATAAGAGATGTTATTCTTGTGGAATGTTTGGACATATATCTAACCAATGCAAGATGAGACCAGATCAAATGAATGTAAGGCCTATGCAAAGAAATGTTGTTTGCAATGCATGCAACAAACCTGGTCATATTGCAAAATACTACAAAAGTAATAACATGAGTAACAATGGTCCGATGAACAAGAAAAATTTAGAAGAAAATGGAAAAGCTAAGGTGGAAGAGATTAGTGATCAACATAAGAAGATGTGGGTTAAGAAAGAATATTCTACTGTTCAGAATGGCTCCACACTCGATTCCGGTATTGGAACCTCATCCGGTAACTAGGGGATTTTTTCATGCAAAATCTTCAAGACCCCATTTTTGAGATCTATAATTGGCCACGGAAGATTACATAAGATTAAGATCAAATATGCAGATGATATCTAGAAGAATTACTAGCAATTTAAGATTCTGGTGGAAGATTTCATGAAAAGAAAGGTAAACAGAAGCTTTTAGGGTTATGCATTTATTGCAAGTAAAAGTTAGGTTTTTGAAGGATAAAAAGGGCATTCTTCTATCCATTCTTCACATTGCAAACAAGAGAAAAGAGCAGAGTGTTAGGCCCCAGAGACAACTGAGAGGGGGGGGGGGGGTGAATCATTTGTCTAATAAATTCAAACCAAAAACAAATTAACCAACCTTAATACTTAATACTGGTAAATCAAACTTTATGCCGGTAGACAGTTTATTAGTTAATTACAGTACCAGTAAAGATTAATGCATGAAATTGAAAAAAAAAACATCCACAACACATAACACCAATATTTGTACGTGGAAACCCTGTAAGGAGAAAAACCACGGTGGGAAACCTTACCCACAATTAGATGATACTACTGCAGATAGTATGTGTATACAAATGGGGTCTGCACATGCAGAAAGGCCAAATGCCTAGAGCTCACTGCTCAAACACAAAGAGGAGTCACACTGACTACAATTGGATGGTTAAATCCAATAATGATGTACTGCTCAAAATAGCATCTTCATATGCTGGATTTAGTACCGGTGTAGTTCTGATTGCCTTCACAAAAACCTTGCTTCACCTTCAGATGATGTCTATGTGTATAGCTCTACTTATTCTCGCATATACCTTCTTACAATTCCTTATTCCAATCGCATATCGATCTTACAAATAAGATCTTACATATATACCAATGAACAAATCTCCAAGACAAAGTGTCCAAATGATGTCTTCAACATAACCAAGTGTTTTCCATGTCATTCCAAGTGCCAGTGAACAATATATCTTGCCGGTGAACCAGATACCGGTGACCGTGCATAAAGTCACTTGCTTGCTGGTGAACATTGCCAATCCTGCAAAGTGCCAGAGTTGATAAGTGTTAAAGGTGTTGACATTAATGACAAAACCATATCAACATAACCAAAATACCAAATAGAGTAGCAGATTGAAAGAGATATAGAAATAAAATCCGAGGTTGTAGCAATTTGATAGAGACTCCTTGCATCCAATTGTGATTGAAAAAGTATTTATCCATTCTCAAAGTTATCACTTCATACCCTAAATTTTGAAATGGAATCATCATACAGTGTAACAACTCCTTCTATTTTCAAAATCACTAAAAGAGCTAGGCTTGTATTCAATAAACTTTCATTTAAGTTAGTTGAAGATGATCCCAATGGTACGTTTTCTTCTATACCATGCAAAGTATTGAAAAATGAAGACATTAGGGTATACATACCTTGCAACATTGAGGAATTGGGTAATTTAGACATGTTGTCTCTGTATCCTAAGCATATGGTTGACGATTTTGGGAATTTGAAATCAAATTTCAAGAATTTGGAGGATAAGGGTTTCATTCAATTTGTTCACTTCCCAGTATTTGACGAGCCTGAATGGGTGAGGTATGTTCTAAGCTGAATTAATGATTAATTTATATGGATGGACAAACCCCACAAGATCACAAAACAAGCCATTCGAGCAGTAACCTATTTGAATGCAACCAGTGAAGTTCTTGGACTTCGGATTGTGAAGAACACCACTGTAATGGAGGTAACTGGTTCCAAGCATGACAGGCAGTCAATGACCAATTGTGACATTGTAGAATTTGATGTGAGATTTTCTATGATGGTTACTGGTTACAAGGTTTATCAGTCAAGTAGACAAAATTCAGTATCCGGTACTGCTATTTATGTAGCTTATCAGATGCTCAAAGAAGATAAGAAGTATGACTTGTGTGCAATGTTTCTTAGCAAGTTAATGAGCAATATAAAGAAGATCAAACAAGACAAGAAGCATGTGTTTAAATTTGGTTCCTTGATCATTTGTTTGGCACTATATTTCTTGAATGAGATCCCTGGTATTGGAAAGGTTCAATGAGCTTATGATAAACTAGTGACAACTCAAATCAAGGAAGGTTTGCAGGGTTTGGGTGATGCAGTTGCGCATAAATTATCCTTATGGGGTTACTTTAAGACATTTAAGGAGCTAATGCAAGGCAGAGAAAGAATTCCAAAGGCTATTGTTAAAAAGTATGAAAATACAATTTGCTTCATGGTGGATAAGGATCAATGTCACATGGAAGAAATTAAGCCTAGGACTATTTGGATGCTACCTATGGGATATGAAGTGGACAAGATTACTCTTGACACCTATGCTCAACACCTCCTCAATAAGTTGGTGGATGAAAATGATGAAATATTTGGCACCTTCAAAGAAAAAGACTTGGATCTGCACAATAAATTCACTAAGTTTGGTAGGAAGATAAATGTTAGAAAGGATGTAGAATAGCTTGCAGAATAGATGGGCATAACCATAAAATTTGTGCAGAGGGCCAAAGAGAAGAATATTTTGAAGGAGGAAGACATGGTAAAGCAACAGGGTAAACTAGTCCCCACCCCTCTAAAATAGAACAAGGCTAAATAGAGTAAGTTTGCACCTACCTCTTGTGTGCAAAAGGCAGTCCCTCCACCTAAGCCACAATCATCATCAACTGGTGGAGTTGAAAAAAGGAAGAAGTATAAGACCCAAAGAGAATATGTTGCAACCACTGTAGAGGAGGAAAGAAAATCTGATGAGGTAGTGCGTGAAGTAAGGAAGACTACCACATATGCCAAGGTAGTCAAGAAGCTCCCATCTGGTGAAGCTCATCTTGTAACAAAGCCTAAGACTCAAGTTGAGCCGTTCGTAAAAGCTAAATCAAGTAAGAAGTAAAAATCAAAACTTGATGAAGCTCTTAAATCGGGTAAGATTGAAGGTTCTTATACTATTGTGCCCTTGAAATACTTGGATGAGATTGTTAATAAAATTGTAAAGGAAGGAAATCTCAATAATTTATCTGTATATTATGAAAATTGTGATGATAATGATCGAAGAGATATTGAGGAAGTAGTTGTATAATATATGAACATTTCTAGTAAAGTTTTGTTAGAACTATCATTAATGATTCCGAAGGAATTATATGACATTTTGGATGCTAGGAGATACACAGCTACCCAAGAGGTTGAGAAAATAAATGAATATGTATTAGTTAATACATGCTCTATCACCTCTAAAGAAGAAGTTGATAGACTCCTAAAGTTATCTAAAGATAAATTCTGAAGTAAAAGGAAAGTCAACAAGATCATGATCGGTAAAATGGATGAAGTTGTAAAAGAAACTGAATCAATCTTAGAAGAATTTTTGTTAGAGATGAGATATGAGGTGAATTAGGCTAAGGATGTCACCCAACCAGATGAGAAAATACACGAAGATACTTCCATTCTAGAAGTACCAGCAAAAGTCTTCGGTGGGCAAAGGGATCAGTCATTAGTAGAGATTGATCTAGTTGAGCATGAATTTGGAGGTGATACCATTGCTAACTGGGAAGTTGGAGACTCCAGTGAAGTTGTACAAGATCTGCCAGAATTAGAAGTTCATTTTGAGCATGCAGCTGAGGAGCTTGAGATAAAAAATGATAGTATGTAGTAGGAGAAATGATGCAGTCAAGGTAGGGAGATCCAATGAAGGACATCCCTGCCTTGCAGCCTAAACACAAACACCATGCAAGATATATTGATAACCTGTAACACAACACAGATAAAGAAGAAAGAGCAACTGACAACACCACAAAATACATAACCGGTAAATGGTATGAACAATTCTTATAATAGTTTAATGAATTACATATGCCACATGCTGGACTATAGCCTAGGATTACAAAACAACTCTTACAACTTAGATATATGATTCGTAGATCATCCTCTCAACAAATCATCATCTGGTAACAACTTCCACTATTCTGCACTGATCCGAACCTTAGCCATCCTGGCTTCAGTCCTACCAGACCAGAATCTTGCTAAAATCTACATCTTCGCTTGATCTCTATTTTCTCTGACCTCCTTCCTCTATCTTCTATCGAAATGAATCACTAAACTTTCCCTTTATACCATCCATAAGCAATAACAACTCGATCAAGTCGGCCAAAGACCAATCGGTTCATGATGAAATGTGTAAACAATAACACGTCGGCTCAAATCACCAAGACCATCACCAAAATTCTTAGAACTTCATGTGGTCCTCTGGGAACATCAAACAAGGCTCAAGCAACATCTATAAATGATCTGCAAGTCATGAGAATCAACCGCAACCCAATTCAGCTTCGCTCCACACACTGCAAGACTAACCGGTAAGAACACATCAACACTGGGTCAATGGCGGAATCGATATCTCACCGGAATCAAATCCAAATGCTATGAATCTTGAATATGATAAAGAAAACAAACTCAAGGTGATAAATCCAAATCCACAATGCTAAATTGTCAAACATGAAGAAATGCCATGATCTCCAAGCAATTCCACAGTTAACTGCTCCAACCAGTTTGAACTACTTCAGTGCTCCTACATCAAGAAAGGATAAGAGTAGGTTGATGAGCCTTTGGTAACCATGACAAGAGCCATTGTACCTAACAAAGAGAAGCAAATTTCTATAAATGAAGAGGCCTTTTTCCATGGACCGATTGATTTGAGCACTCTTTCTCCCATTCAAGCATTGAAGTTATCCACCCTTGCCCAAATCAAAGCAAGTGAGGACTTATTAAAGTCTCAATCAAAAGACAAAGAGGATATATCTTTGGTAACCAATGTTTTAAAGAAAATTTTGCCTTCTTATAAGAAGGATTCTCGTGACACACCCTCCGGTAAGCTAAAGGGTATGTTACATGCAGTTGAAACTCATTTTGAGTCTTTAGAAAAAGCAACAAATGAAACAATTTCAAAAAGGTTTAATGAAATGAGAATGAAATCAATTTTGCAAGTGGTTGAAGGTGATAGAGTCAGTTTGAAGACTGTTGTGAAAAGTGTTGATGACACTTTAGATGAAGATGGTTAGATTTTCAATTCATGTCTTATTTTGCCAAATTTTACCCTAGACATTGACAAAAAGATTTAGAATTATGAAGGGCAGTTGGCTAGCATTAAACAATATTTTGCCCCTCATTCAGATTTTCCCAGTACTCTTGAAGCTCAGATCATGGATTTAACTAATAAAATCAAGAGCTTGAATGTAGAGGAGCGTATAATAAGCAGAGTGGATTAATTGAGGAGTCTTATCACTCCTCAGTTAGACACTTTGCTGGATATCCAACATGATGCAGTAAGTGCTCTGGGTAAACCAGTACCCTCAAAACTTAGAGGCATAGAAATTCATGCTTACATGTCTAGTGCCTTGATTAATGTCATGGATTTTTTTTCTGAGAGGATGGAATGAGTATCTAAATTCCTTAAAGATAACCTATGTTGACATTTTCAAATTCATGTAAATCACTGTATATATTCTTTTCGACACAATTTTTGGTAGATTCCCACCTTTTCCATTGATGTCAAAGGGGGAGAGAGCAGTGAAAAATGGTGTATATTCTCAGGGGGAGCTAGTTGAGTTTGCAGTTTTTTTTGGATTGATTGGAGTTTGGGAGTTTTGGTCATTGGCCATTTTTCATAGTGTTGCCATCAATGCCAAAGGGGGAGATTGTTGGCAAGAGACATTATTTCAATAATGTTTGATGCATGTAGATTTCTTAGGGGTTGTCATTCATGGAAAATCAGTCCATTTATCTAATCTGGTTCATGTAGATTTGATCTAACGAAAGTCACATTGTTCATAAGGCATAAGTCTGGAAAGTGGAACTCAGTAATCGACAGAGTATGAGATCATTGTGCATATCTTGATTTTGGTGGTATAGTTCTAGTTGCGGTGATTGGAGTAGTTGATTGGATGATTGAGGCAACTTACTTTGCAATTCCAACCTCTGGTGTCAATTCTAGTGAAAGATTCAAGGTCTGGTATCTGGTGATTCCGGAAGAACAGAGCTAATGTATTGATCAATTGGGTATCGTGTGATCCAGAATGTTTGAGTTGGTTTTGGTGATTGGTGTTATATTTGAGGTAATTGTGCCATTGCATGTGAATCTTGTCATCATCTATTTTGGGTCTGCATATGCATTTGTGGATGGATTGAGTCGACATGTTACTACATATTTTGTATTTTGCAGTTTTGTAAAGCCGACATGGTTAATATCTATTTTGTTGATGTGAATATATAATTCTAATCTAGATGATTATTTTAGGTATGGTTTTATGCGAATGTGGATGTGTTGTATGTGAAAGAGCATTAGAATGCAGAATTGGTGCTCCGGTAGATGATTGTGCAGCTGAACAGGGCAGAAAGACAGAGTTCTATCAGACAGTTATATTATGCTTAACCAGAACTGATCTTTGGCATTTGTAGATGTTATATTCTAGTTTAGTTATTTTAATTACTCTTATATATAGGACATTGAGTCCTTTGGGGTTGTTTCCCTCTCATGTAATTAAGCAATGAGCTCTAGGTAGTGTCCCTGAATGAAAGTGCATTCCCCTTATGTACTATTATCATACTTCTGGCCATAGTATAATAATATTGTGGGTTCAAATTCCACCGTGGGTTTTCCCTCTCCGGGTTTCCATATAAAAGTTCTAGTGTTATGGTTGTTTGGTTGTTTACTTTGAGTTTTTGCATTTTACTTTCTTTCTTATACATCTGGTGGTTAAAGAATCAGTTTAATAAACTTGTAAATTGCAAAACACTAATTCACCCCCCCTCTCAGTGTTAATTGATTCCAACAATTTTGTCTTGTGAAGGCGTTGCACTGGTTAATAAGTGCAATAGAGTAGTTTGTATATGCACCAGACTATTGTATTGGGTTTTCTGAGTCTTTTTTGATTTTTGTTTCAAATTTTGTCAATCCAGAGGCTGTTATTTTGGCTTTTCTAAGTTCCTAAGTTATTCCAGGATTGATTATTTGATCATAATGGTATATTTGTGTTGTTGAATGGTTTAAGCAAGATGTTGTGCCTTATTTTTAATTATCAGGGCTCATGTTCAATATAATCTTGATATTATGAACTTGATTTCATGTTGCTTGAAGTTGTCGATATTGGTACTTGTTATGCATGTTTATGTTGATCATCTTTTGATATAGGACCTTGAAAAATAGGGTTATGTTTTACTGAGATCCCTTGGTTATGAGATGTTTATGTTGCTACCCTAAGGTCTAGGTGCATGCTAGGGGGAGTGGGATTCCAAAGGAGTGACTGGGGCCATGAGGATTAGACAACTAGGCTACCTGGGGTATAGACCACCAGGATAGCTCACTAGGAGTTTAATTGTGTAATCAAGTGATAACCTAATACATTAATTCTAGGTGGGATGGGTAGAAGTAACTCACCTTAATAAGATAAGAAATGAACTTGTGGCGCCCCAATACTTCACTCTGGAATAATAATGTAGATCTGGGATGGGTTTGGGAAGGCCTTGGTAACCTAGGTAAGACGAATTCCCTTGTCTTCTTCAAAGGTTGAGATAGCTCCGCATGATTATCAAAAATGTTGGGATAGGTTCCTAGGTTCCCATTGTTATTTTATGGTGATGGCATGCAATGACACTCCTTACCTACATGTAGGCCCTAGCACCTTACCCTTTAATTTGTTAAGGAGCCTTTGGAGGTCTTATGTCTTATATTTATTCCTTGTGATTTTGATTTAGCCATGTGATGTGTTGGAGTATTGTTCTTGTGGTTTTTCATTGAGGAGGTTTGGTGGTGTCCATTGGTTGTTAGGTGTCAGCCTAGATCTAGAGTGTGATATTGTGTCATCTCCTAGCATAGGGGTGGTTCCTTATGGTTCCACATGATTGGGTGGTTTGATACCTTCTTCCATTGGGATGTTCTTCATTGGATTCTCTTGTGCGTGGATATGGATTCTTTATCTCTTCATCTATGGATAGATTCTTGGAGAAGATTGATGTATTATGATTCATGTGGCATTTAAATTGGTAGAATTAATGAGATAGGAGTTTGTGTATTTGGAGAAATGATGTATTATGATGTAAAAGGATATTATGTTCATATGTAATGGGAATAATGTATTAGGTTGTGATCACGATCCTAGTAATAGAACATATTATATTCCTTGTTAGATCTATGCTGTATCTTGGATATTGATCATTTATGGAGTAAGGAATTGGATTTATGATGTGTTGGATTAGTCTTGTATGGAATAGTTAATGAAGTTATTTCCTTATTGATCTTTTGGATATGGTTATGCATTGGTACTAAGTTGATGTGAATGAATGATGTTATTAAAGGGTATGGTTTAGATTATGATGGGAGATGTTTTTAGTAATGAAATGGTAATGTATACGAGAGTTGGGGATTAGGAATATTTGGATTGGAGATCTTAAAATGAATCTAATGGGATTAAATGCAATTGGAATATATGAACATTTTCTCATGGTAGTTAGATAAATGGATATTCTTTTATGTGGATTTAAGTAGCAAATGTTAGTACATAATAGCTTGATGTGGTTGAAATGATTTTGTTATGTGTTAAATGATAGATTAAGTAATGGAATTGAGATACCCTAGGGAATGCTATTGTCAAGCTGTATCTAATTCTGCTTGCGTACCTATGTTTATGTTAGATTCAATTATGTGCACAGTTAGTTGATGAATGTATCATTTGAGATTATTCTATATGATGATTATTAGATGATTATGTTATTGAAATTAGATGTGTTGCATTAGTTTAGTATGTTAAAAAAAATATATCTATATTCCTATGTTAGTTAGTTATATTTCTCTAGGGTATTTTGGGGGGAATTACAAGACACACCAAGCCCCCAAGGACTTTAGGATCTTACTACATTAATATCAAGATAAAGGGGGAAACAAATGAAAGGGAAAGAGAGATAATGAATGCATTGGCCTATTAAGATTTACTTACTATGAGTCATGAAAAAGAAAAATACCAAATTAAAAAAAAGGCCCAATCAAAAACATTTCATGGTGCGCGCATACAGTGTAAAATTGAGTGGAGTGTATGCCCCAATGTGAAATCAATTACATATGCCTTATCGAGAGAAATTGATTTAAGGTAGCATGCATTTAAAATAGAAGCATGTCGCGACAATGAGATGAACCCAAGAAAGGAAAAATCAAAAGGATAATGGTCACAAAACATATAGGGAAAAGCGCATAAGGGATCCACTAACTTTGGGGTTATTATGCTCTTATGATTACATTATTAAGAATATTTGTATTGAATTGACCTCATCCCCCAAACGTAGTGAACTATGAACACAATTGAGAAGAGCACAAGAGAGAACACACAAATGTATTTTTTGAGTCAACATGGAAGAGACCAAAAAGAGATCTCAATGCTTTGCATTGTCCCCAAGTAGACAAAACAAGGCACATAGATACAACATATAGAATAATTGAGATACAAATATAGGAATGTCACAATTAATTTGGTCTATTTATTACCTTTCACCAATAAAGTAACAAGGATCATCCAAAGAGAACCTAACATAACACAAAAACATATGAAGCAACACATTAGGGGGGAAGCACATTGCAAACAAGCAAAAACACAAAAGAGAATCCATGTCACAAATGAAGCTAGTCAAGCATATCATCCACCTCCCAATATTGTTGAGAATAATTTAGGGATGGTGGCAAAGATGCAAGAGGATCCACTTTAAGCACATTAGATGGAGCTACTTCAAGTTCCAAACAAGGACCTTTCTCTAATGATGAATCGATTTGTTTGTCACTAGGAGCTAGGGTTAATACTTTTAAAAATGTGAATATAACTCATGACTAATTTCAACAAGCTCCTACATATCATCAAAATCATTAGAATCAATATTATTATCATGAATGACATTATCATCATCCATATCATCATCTAGATTAATAAAAATAGGATCTCTAACAAGAAAAAAAGTTGAACCATCATTTTTTTAAAGAATTTTTAATTTAGGTGATTTGAGTTGAAATTCCTCCCTAGGGTTAGGCAAATGTTGGGAAAATAGGACCAATTCAACATTTGGTATTTTCAGAGAGGAAATTATTTGGGAAGCAATCTTGTAAGCCTTGGCAAGACGTCTTCATCGATGTTCTCTTGCACAATGATTCCTTTTAGTTTTAGTTATTACTTGTGAAGGTTGAGGATCAATGGACATAGGCTTCTTTTCTTCCCTTATATGGGGAGGAATGGAAGAAACCCCAATAGTTTGAGGGAGTCTTGATGCCAGACACTTTCCTTTGTAGGAAGGAGGAGGTGAGATTGAGGCATATATAGGAGGAATATAAGGAGTAGGAAGAATACCAAGTCCATTATGAGGAGGAGGACTATCCATGGGTGTAGGGTCTCTAGGTTTACTCAAGGACATGATCATATCATTTTTTCATTTTTGATAAGATAAGAAAATGATGTCATTTTTTGGCTTAAGAGGTTCACATTGTTTAGGCCAAAAGTAATCAAAAGTTAAATTTATATGATTTTTTGTGGGTTGGTAAAGGCTATGATTAATTGTTATAATAGTGTCATTATGAGGAAATTTAAAACACTTATGCATTATAGAAGGTATATCATTCATGGAAGAGAGCTAAGGATGTCCCAACTTCACATGAAATTGATCCCATGTAGGAATAATAACAAAGGTGACAACCTAGCACCTGGTACCAACCTCAATGTGAAGAGTAATAGAGCCAATAGTAGGACTAGAGAAACCATCATACACCTTAACCGTAACATCAAATTTATCGTATGTTACTTGATGCAATTGTGGAGTATAAATATGTTCTTTAGTAATCACATTCACCATACACACTGAATCAGTGAGCACCCCTTGTGAGAGTTTATCTTTGATATTCGTAGTGATATATAATGAGCCATAAGATGCAAAAATAGTCTCACTAGGATCAAAAGTAATGCATGTCTTTTGGAGGTTTAGGTTTGTCAACAAGGTTCACAACATTATTAGATTCTATACCAAGGTCATTAGGAGAAAAATCAAAAGACTCGGACTCAACAACATTGGTAGAATGAGAAGACAATGGATTTGTAAATATTTGGAGGAGCTATGGATTTATTCCCTTTTTCATTCACACCAACTATGGATATAATGTTGTTATTAATAAAGCCTTCGATCTTATTGCTAAGCTTGTAACATTTGTTAGGATCATGGCTAGGTTGATGGTGATATCAACAAAAAGCTTTAGGATCATGGTAAGCTAGAAATGGTTTGGATTTCTCAATTGGTTTGATGGGAGGAAGTTGACATTTAACAATCTCAACATTATACTGTATAAAGACTCAGAAAGAGGAGTTAATTATTTTTTAAAGTATTTGGATAAAGGGGTCACACTTGATGTTGTTGTTTCCACTTGAGTGTTGTCATTTATCTTGATGAAACCTTTGTTGGGTTTGAACTCCATAAATTATTGTCGAGCACTCTCATTCTTATCAACTAGAGCCATTGAAGAGGATGATTCAAATTTAATCACTTGAACCTGACAATTATGAAGCATTGCACACAATTGTGTAAAATAAGTAAAATCAAAATATAGAAGCTTATCTCTAATATATTTTTGTACATTATCAATAAAAATTATTTGAAAATCATAATCAGGCATTGGATAAGCAATTTGTGAATGCAAATGCTTATTTTACCGATAAGTCAGTCACTTTTTCTTTAACTCCTTTCTTACAATGAATCAAATAAGTCAAAATAATCTTAGGACTAATGTAATTTTAATTTTTTTGAATAAAAGCATTAGCCAATTTCTAAACAGAAGTAATGGAATAAGGAGATAAAAAGCAAAGCCATTGCAAGGCTTTATCTCTAAAGGTTCTAGTATACAGTTTATCCATAAGTCTTTGGTCATGAGAAAAATCACTACACAAAGTTTAAAATGTCTTCACATGAGTCAAGGGGTCACCTTCTCCATTATATAGCTCAAATTGAGGGACTTCTATATGTTTAGGAGGAACCACATAGACAATGTCATTGGATAGTGGGCTTTCTATATCAAATGTGGGAACATAGAGCTTGGATTGAGTTATTGAATTCAATTGATGTTGTAAGGATGTAATAGTTTGGTCTAGGTCATTGATGGTTTCTTTGGTAGATGGATTGAAATTATACATATTTGTAATGGAGGAGTAACATTATTGTATGTAGGTGGAGGTTGAGAATAACTAGGGGGAACATTGTGGTATGTTGGTATGGGAGATGGTTGTTAAATTAATGGGAGACTCATAGAAGGAGGTATGTAAGAATATTTATTAATATGATTGCCCCCATGAATAACATGTGTATAATTAAAGTTTTGTGTGGAAGTAGTCATGACAAAAGATGTAAATGTAGGCATACTAGGCAAGGATGTAGCCATATGAATGGAATGGTTAACTTGGCTAGTGGGTTGAGAGTAACCAAGGACTTTGAGACAACTTTTGATTGGCATAGTGTCAACAATATGAGAAAGGCCACACAATGAATCTACACCCATCGTATCATTTTGCACCACTCCTTTTTGTCCTTCAATCAAGGGGATTGCCTCACTATCTGGGTATTGTTGACCCATCCATTGTTGAATATTTTTAAATCCATTTTCAATATTCTTCAATTAGTCAATAGTAACCCTAGTTAGTGATTCATCCACATCATGAGAAGTGTGAGGAGAATGTGGATAAGTGATGCCATTTTGTGGATTAGAGGAAGCACCAACATTCACATGGAATAAGTTATCCAACTAAGGCTTCATATCCTTAGTGTTTAAACCTTGGGAAACCTAAAGTATATAACTTCTTCTCATTGGAATATTGTACGTAGGACTACTGGTAATAAAAATCATGCACAAAGGAGAAAAATTTAATGAAAACTATGATTAAACAATGCAATTCTTTATAAAAATGATCGATTAACCAATAAATTAAATAATGTAAATTATGATATTGAATATTATATTTATCTAAATATGAACATAACATGTCATAATAATCATTTTTGAAAAGATAATTGAAAAATTATGCAACCCACAAGTCAATTTTAAAATAATAAATTAAGGTTTTTGTGAAATTAACCACTAAATTTATGTAATTCATTCACAAATCAGATTTATGAGTGCAAACATTAATGTTAAAGTACATACAAATCAAATCTGAGACAATAAATATGAAACAAGCATACAATAAGTCAAGTTCACCAAAATGTGTTGGAGTTTAATTTGGAATTAGGATTTCAATTAAGATAACAAAACCACTAACAAACCAAATTAGCCAACTCATTGAAAGAAGGGTGAATCCAATAGATCTAGCCACAATCTAAATAGGGAAAGGGCTGAAATTATGATTAGATTAATTGGTTATTGTTAGTTACCCTCTTTCTTAGTTGAAATTGGAAGGTAATTATAAAATTAGGGTAAAACAATGAATAATTAAAGCAACTTAGCAAAAATAGACTACTACAAATATTCCACGGAGCCACAAACTGAGATTTAGGCAAAAAAAGAAGTTTAAAAACTATTCTCAAAAGTTCGGTCTCCTTTTTCGAGATTGGGTAGTAGAGATTTGCCTTGGTCCTCTGAATTTCACTCCATCAAAAGATAAACCAGTTTGTCATCCTCAACTATGTTGGAATTCCTGAGTACAACTCCTGAGCTTGTTACCTACACACAAAAAGAAAGGAAATATGTTGTGGCTATGGGTTTGCCTTAGGTCAAACCTTGGTTTAGGAATTGACCTTGAAATTGAAATAGTAATTGAAATGGAAATTCCTACAAGATGCTTTCCTTTTGAGGGAAAGGTTAGATCTAAAGTAAAATTCTTGTAATTAAAATGCATACCTTGATGTAGTTTGGTTTGATCCTCATGCAACAGTTTTAGGATGTCTTAATAAAAAGTTGATTATGGATGCCATCTCAAATGCTTGATCTTGACTTCTCTAATGCTTGATGAATGACTAATTACTTTCTTGCTTGAATTGAATTTGCATTTAGGATCATAGAGTCATTAGATTATATTTTCAAATGAGAGGGGTAAATCTCCTTTTAAACTTGACTACCTGAAACTTAGTTGAATTTTGGGAGTAGGCCAACATGTGATCAAATTTAGTACTCATCTGAGTTTGTAAGCATTGTGAGTAGAATCAGAATAGCCATCAGGCATCAAAAGTCAAAGCGCCAAGGGGAGGTCTAAGAGAGGATTTTTTTTACATTGATACAATTTACGATGCTACATCAACTAATCTCCTATTTGTTTATCAGATCACTCACACTACTTCTGGAAAGAGAGTTGAGTTAAAGCCATATACAATGGTAATCAATGAAATGTATAATGGGTCTACCAGTGTTGTGGGAAAATCAAAACATTAATCTAGATTATATTAGTTTTCTCATTTTGTTCCTAAATCTCATTTGATTACTCACTCATGAAGATTAGGTGAGTTATTTGTGGCATCAACAATTTGGCTACCTGAACTACAATTACTTGCAACAACTCAGTTAATAGGACACAATTTAAGGGTTTCCTTCTATTTGATTTTTTGATGCATTTTGCCAAGGATGCATTCTTGGTAAGCATCTCGAGGATAATTATGATAAAGGCAAAGCATTGGGAGCTACATAACTATTGGAGTTGGTATATAGTGACTTGGAAAATCCATTTCCACAACCATCCTTAGCAGGGCTAGACATGTCTTCACATTTATTGGTGACTTTTCTAGATACAAATGGGTTTAGTACTTTCTCAAACAAAAGCCTGAGGTATTTGAGAATTTTATAGATTTCAAAGCTTTTGTAGAGAAACAATCTAGGAAGTTCATCAATATTCTATGTACAAATAATTGGGGTGAATATGTTAACAATCAATTTGAATAGTTTTATGCTTCAAAAGGTATCAACATGCAACACACAATTCCATATAGTCCTCAGTAGAATGGTATTGCAGAACACAAGAATAGGTCCTAAAAGGAGATGAACAATTTTATGATTCACTCCAAGTCTTTAACACCTCAATATTGGGCAAAGGCCATAAATTATGCATGTTACATCCAAAACAAAGTTCCTCACAAAGCTATGAAGGGGGTAAACCTTTCAAGCTTAGAATGGTCGATAACCTACAATTAGGAACTTCAGAGTGTTTGGTTCTCTTACATGGGCCCAAATTCTAGTAGAGAAAGGAAAGGCTATAGATCCATAGAGAAAGCCTTGCATATTTTTTGGGTATCCAGATGATGTCAAATGGTATAGGCTTATGCATTCCACCACTCATGAGTTGTTCATTGAGAGTAGTGTTTATTAAGATGAGAGTTATTCCAATTATTCTCATACCACTTCTCCATCCACCATAATATTGGAGACACTGTATCATGACAATAGTTCTTCAGAGGATATTAATCCTCCTAATCTTATTCCTCCACTTCAAATGTTGACAATGATTATGAGGATTCAGATTCCTCTCCTAGTCATCATTCAAAGGTTGGTGATTCTTGTCCAAACTCTCCAATATTAGTGCCTCTTTGGGATTGACATACATTTGATTCAGTAGGTGATTGGATTGGTGATCCATTAGATACTAGAAGAATAAGGTCACAATAATAACGGGCTCCATTTCTCTTCATTGCTTTAGATTTTGATCCACAATCTTTTCAATAATATTCAAGTCTGAGTGGCAATGATTATGAGGATTCACATTCCTCTCCTAGTCATCATTCAAAGGTTGGTGATTCTCGTCCAAACTCTACAACATTAGTGCCTCTTTGGGATTGACATACATTTGATTCAGTAGGTGATTGGATTGGTGATCCATTATAACAGGCTCCATGTCTCTTCATTGCTTTAGATTTTGATCCACAACCTTTTCAAGAATCTTCAAGCCTGATTGGGACATTGTAATTTAAGAAGAGTTAAATTAATTGGAAATGAATCACACATGGGATTTAGTCCCTCTTTTTAAGAAAATAAGGCTTGTATTGAACAAAGTTTGCAATAGATGGGTCCGTTGATAAGTATAAGTATCGTTTGGTAGTAAAAGGATTCTCTTAGGTTCCTGGGATTGGCTACTCTGAAAATTTTGTACTAGTTGCTAAGATACTTTCCATTCAACTTGTCCTTTATATAGTTGTAGCCCATCATTGGGAAGTTCATTAGATGGATGTAAAGAGTGACTTCCTTTGTGGTGATCTTTAGGAGGAAATCTACATGGAGTAGCTACAGGGGTTCATTCTAGATCCCTCACTTGTATGTCAACTTTGAAATTCTCTCTATGGCCTCAAACAACCTCCTCAATCTTGGTATGCCAATATGGACTCATTCCTTTTGATAGATAGTTTTACTCGATGCCATTTTGATCCAAATATATACATTTTGCAGTAGGATGAAGCTCTGGCATTTCTAGTTCTTTATGTTGATGACTTGATCACATGGAGTCACTCATCCACCATAAAGGCCATGAAAATTTCTCTACATGATATATTTTTGATGTCAAACTTGGGTCTTTTGCATTACTTCTTTGGTATTTAGATTGATTAGGCATGTTTAGGCATCTTCCTTAAACAACCCAAGTATGCACTTGATATTCTCTCTAGATTTTACATGGCTAACCATAAGCTTGCATTGGCTCTATTTTTGTCAAGGGTCAAACTTGAGGCTAATTTCCCTTCACCCTTGGTTGATGGCACTTTATATCAAAAAATTACTGGGAGTCTTATATACTTAACTCATACAAGGCCTAACATTTCATATGCTATGGACATTCTCTCTTGATTCATGTAGGAGCCACATGAGTTCCATTAGAAAGAAACTAATTGGATCCTCCATTGCATTTAGGGTATTCACAAATATGGAATTCAGTATGCAATAAGAATGGATATTGAGTTGGTGCGATTATAGATTTAGATTGCGTAGGTGATTCTTAGGATCACAAGGTTGTTGGAATCAATGAACACTGAGAGGAGGGGGGGGGGTGAATTAGTGTTATGCTATTTACAAGATTATTAAACTAATTTTTAAACCACCGAATGCAAAAGATAAAAAGTATAATGTAGAAACTCAAGATAGATAACCACACAACCATAACACCAGAATTTTTACGTGGAAACCCGGAAAGGGAAAAACCACAGTGGGATTTGAACCCATAATATTATTATACTATGGACAGTAGTAGAACAATATTACAAAAAGTGGAATGTGTAGACACTTAAAATTAATTTAAGCTTGTCAACATAATTAATTGATTTAATTGTGTTATTCTTATTCCTCTGAGTGTTAACTAAATCAAATTTAATTTAATTAATATTGTCACTATTAATTAATTTATCAAATAAATCTATTATTCCCTTATTCTTCTAAAGTCCCCTTCAATCATTATTTCCTCTAAACCCACTCAGTTAATTAATTTTAATTAATAAACCTAGTCATGTGATTCCCACAAATCACTTTTTCCTAATCCCACTCAACCTAATTAATCCTTCTAGAATCTCTCATAAACATGCTTATCAGTATGCTTAAATTTTATATTCCCACTCATGTCACATCAACATTGAGCCTCTCAAAGAAATTCAAATTTCTTTGAATCCCTCCATGCATCCTTTATTTGGGAATTTTTAAATCCTCATTTTGAAATTCAAATTTCCTTTCCCCCTCTTCTCAAGGAATTTTATATTCCTGTTTATTTTCCCAAAGCACCCTTAATCCATGCCCACCATTTCAAATCAATCTCAACCCTCCATAAGAAAATCAATCTCGGCCCTTCATTGGCCTCTTCCAATCTATAAATGGGAGGATCATTTCCTCACAAAAGGATCTACTTCCTCCATAGCATTCTCATGCTACCCATTTCTCTTCTATCTTCTTCCTTCAATCTTCCAATCTAATTCCATCCAAATGCTATCAAATCCTATAAAATCCAATCCCTCTTGTTGAGAAAAGGAGAGCAATCCACATCCCCATCAAGGACGAATCCAATCAAGTGGGGAAGGGGCGCATTCTTCACTTCACCGAAGGTCTAATCTGAAGGAGAAGGCAAGATAGCAAGGTATAAATGGTTTATTATATGTTTGAATGTTTTATTTGAATACTAACCATCTAGTCTCACCTTGCTATGTTTTCCCCTCTTCATTTTGGCATGCTTCGTGGGACCCACGTCCCTAGAATTTAATCCTTTTTGGACGTTTTTGTGATTTTTTTCTTGCAGGTGTCGGAACAGCGCGAGAGACTGCAAACTAGCGCGACCGCCACAGGATCAATGTGAGCGTCACTTACTTTGGCGCGTAGTGCGTGGGATAGGAGTTTGAAAATTTTAACCCGCCCTTTTGTAGGTTTGCAGATCAACGTGAGCATCGTGGGAACAACGTGTCTGCCTACAGCGTCATCCTATTCCTTCTCCTCTCTTCCATTCTTCCATCTTCTATTTCTATTCCAAGATTAGTACTTAAAACACACTAAAAAAACTGAAAAACTTAAAAAATAAAAAATAAATAAATTAATTTTGTATTTAGCAATCTATTTTATTTCAGAAGTGTCGCTTCAGCATGAGCGCTCTGTGAATAGTGCGAACGTTATGGTAGAATCCCGTCCATTTTTGAATTTTTTTTTTAAATTTTAAATTTTTGGTTGTGCTAACATGTTTTGGCACTAGCACACATGCTTTAGCATGACTGCCATCACAATAATGCATCCGCCCCAGGTATATTTTGCATTTGTTTGAATTTTGTGCTTTTCTTCATTTCTCTTTTTGGACCCCCTTTAGGGCATATGCAGGCGTTTCAGTGCTTGCGCAAGTGCTTCAATGTGGGTGACTGCAGAACAACGCGAGCGCTGTTTCTGCAGAATTTTGTCTATTAATCAGATTTTTGAGTTTTACAGGTCCTGCCTGAGCAGTCAAAGACATAAACAAAACTACTAATCTGATTTGCTGCAGGTTGCCTAAGGAAATCCAACTAAACATTGTGTTTTTCTTAATATTTTCATTCTAGGCACCTAGATCTAATTAGGGGCAAAATAAATCTTGCTTTAGTGTTTGAGAAAAATGTGAAAGTAGGAGAGTATGCTCTTGTCTATCTAGACAATAAAAAATCTAGACCTTTAACACTTTTTTAGCTTGTTGTGTACTTTCCCTCCAGATTTTCTTAGGCATTGGTTAGAGGGGAACGATCCAAGTGAGTACAGCCGGACCTGGGCATTTTGACTCACTATAATAAATAGGCCTCTTGAGATGAAAGTTTCAGAGGATGGAGCTATTTGAGAGTTCACTCTTATATTGAGCACTTTGTAGGGCTCCTTGAGGTCTCAATCATGCTTGCGTGACTAGATCTTTCTTAGTACTTTGTAGGGCTATAGGCCTCAATCGCACTTGCGTGACTACAAGGAGTAGTCTTCGAATGGAAATCGATACTAAAAATCCTAGGAATAGAAACCACCCGGTTCACCTCTGAAAGGTGGATAATATTTGTGCAAGGGAGATAGTAACTTCCCCAAGAGACTTGCCATATTGTGCCCCCATTAGCATTTGGAGTCGGCTAATACAGTGTTGGGAATCCATTGCATGAGACCCAGTGGGTGCATTGTGATTAGCTATTAGGTGTATATTTGAGTCAACAAGCAAAGGCTTTCCTCCTCAACCAACTTCTTAAGATAGAACGTTGTGTTTGGATTCTCTATGTGTGTCAGTGGCCAACGTGTATTCATTTCTTTATATCTCTTGCCAAGCCCATCATTCCTCCAACCAACCAATCCTCCCTCTTTCCAAATTCCATCTTGTCATCATCAAATCTTTAATCCATTTCTATTCATCCAAGTAACTCTCCAATCCCCAATCCACTTTCATCCATTCAAACAATCATCCTTCCTCAACCAATATTTTTGTACAAATCATTCATTCGAATTTCGGTAGCCTTCCCCTTTCATCTTCCTATTATCTATCCCTTCTTCCATAATCATTCTCCCTCTAATCCAATCAAATCTCCAAAATTCCAGTCAATCAAATCAATCCATCTTTCTAATCCGGTTATCCAATCTTTCATCAATCAATCATCCAATCTTTTAATCCAATCAAATCTAATTCATCATCAATTCCCATCTAAGTCCTAATCCAAAGGCTAAGGTGTAATCTAATCCAATCCAAATCAATCTAATCTGATCCAATCCAATCCAATTCAATCCAATCCAATCAAATCAAGTCCTAATCCAAGGACCAATCCAGTCAAATCAAGTCCATTCCAAATCAAATCCAATCAAAATCTAATCAAATCCAACCCATCATCATTTAAGCCAAGTCCTAATCCTCTTATTCATCCAATTCCAATCTAATCCTTCATTCTCAACATGGCTACCTAGAATTTCAAAGCTTGGTATGAGCAAATGCTCATGGAAGTTCATGAGCTATCTCAACCTACCTACCAAGTTAATCCCATAACATCTCATCCATCTATCATATCCCCATCCATTTCATCTCAAAACACTATATCCAATCCCAATCTATATCATATCTCTTACCCTTCCTCTACCTTTGACAAGGGAAATCCATCTTATTCCCCATCCGTATCTCTATTTCATCTCTCATCCACATACCCCTCTAATCCAATAGGTATACATTCATCTCCCTTCCCATCTACATCCCAATCCCCATCCTTATACAACAGATTCATTACCTCTACTCCCCATCCAAATCCTTTACTCCATAGTCCTCCAATCATTAATCCTAATTCCCCAATCCATTATCCTAATCCTCCATCCAATCCCCATCCTCCATCTAATCCCAATCCTCCAAAATCCATATTATCCACATCCTCCAAATCCATCATCCATAATCTTATGCAAGACATGCTAGCAAAGGAGACAAAATCCCCACCTCAAAACAAAGTTGCCAAGTCTCCTCAAGTACTCCATCTAGCCCAATCTCCTCCACCTCAAAATAAATCTCAATACCCCACACTTCATGATACCCCCATTCCTCCATCTACTTACATCGAAGCTTCCGTATCCTCCTCCATCATACCACCCCCACAACCCCGAACATGCCAAGGGCTTGTTCCAAAGCATGCTAGCATAGAATCCTCTCCATCTCATGGTGCATCTCCCTCCACTCCATCTAATGATACCATCCCCTCCACTTCCTCTCATGATCATATGATTCCTTTATCCAACCCTCTCACTCCATCACATGATCCTCTCCCATCACATGATCCTCTCCCATCTCATGATCCAATTCCCTCATCTTCTTGTACTGTACACTTGGGGGAAAGCTTCATCCATGCAATCAGCCCATCCATCTGGATCCTATTTAAGTCCATTCTCCTTTCCTATCTTTGATCTTGACTATCCTATCCATATCCTCCATCTCATATCCCTCATCCTATCAAAATGAATCCTCCATTCTTATCTTTGGTCTTGATCATATAGAGGCAAAATAATGTTTATGCATGCTTTGGAAACATACAAGCCTTAATACCTCTACCATCCATATCCATTACACATTATCTTTCTACCTCACACATTATTATCCACCATGTTTCCCATCCTTAATTCCACTACCTCTACTGTGGGGCATTGCACTCCTTTGCAATATAGTCCTTGGGTCTCCATCACCCTACCCTCCATCCTTTATTCCTACATATTATATCCATATCCATCCACTCAATCCATCTGTCCCCTATCCAAATAATATCTCTCTCCATCCATCCATCCATCCTTTTACCAATCCTTGGTTCTCCCTTGTCATTGGTTCCAACCAATCAAATCCTATCCACCAATCCACCCCATCCTATCTAATTATATTTTCTAATCCAATCTTATCTCATCCAATTATATTCTCCATCTCTTCCAATTCAATCATTAATCCCATCACCAATCCAATCCTACTCAATCATCCATCCCCCTTTTTCATCCTATCTAATCATTTATCCTTCTTCCAATTCTATCCAATCCATCAAACTGAACTTTTCCCATCTACCCGAGCTTACACTGACTTGTGCTTAATCCAAATAATAATCCTCTCATCTGTAGACCTTGCACATCCAACTTGTTTTTTGTCATCCATCAATATATCCACACCCTACCCATCAGGATGAATCCTTCCCATGTCTGGAAATTCACCCAAATCCATCACCTGCCCATTGGGATGCATCCTTCCCTATTCTGACAGTTTACTCAAATCCATATCCTTCTCTTGGCAAGAGATGTCACTTGGTCATGTGCATTTTGTTCGCATGCTTGAGCTTTTTCACTTTAATTTTCATCTTGTGTCCTAGGACTATACTTGTTCAGGAATTCCTTGATCATCCTATATCTTGGTATGTCTTGGATGGCGTATAATGGGGCATAGTCTTCATAGAATGGTGTGTTTTTGGTTTTCCTTGTATGATCTGATAACCCTGCATTAGTGTTTATCAACACTTGCATGGTTGTGTGCAAGGCATACCTATTTTACTTAGCATTAGTCCATGCCTCAGATCTTCATATCATCCTAGTTCTTATAATCAGTGGTGTAGATTATCCATGGCAATATCAAACCTAGGTTTTCTCTCTATATCTACTCAACAAGAAATCCAATCCATTTATCATATCTTTATCTCATTTCATTCAAAATACTCCAATCCATTCATTTATTCCCTCTTTCATCATCTTCATCCTTTCATCACCTAGTCTTCTAATCCATTTCAAGAGCACACCCGTGTTCTTTGAACCCACATGTCCTTTTGAGGGGGCATACCACTACTTCCTCCTCATCCTTCCTCCTCATCATTCTTCCTCATCTCATGATTGGGGCATCATGCTACTAGTCCTTATCCTTTTCTTCCACTATGCTTTATTCTTCTTTGACATAATGTCATTTCACAATGCTATATCAAAGAGGAGCAAAATGTAGACAACTAAAATTAATATTTAATTAATTTAAGCTTGTCAACATAATTAATTGATTTAATTGCGCTATCCTTATTCCTCTCAGTGTTAATTAAATCCAATTTAATTAATCCTGTCACTATTAATTAAATTATCAAATAAATTAATTATTCCCTTATTCTTCTAAAGTCCCCTTCAATCATTATTTCCTCTAGACCCACTCAATTAATTAATTTTAATTAATTAACCTAGTCATGTGATTCCTACAAATCACTTTTTCCTAATTCAACTCAACCTAATTAATCTTTCTAGAATCTCTCATAAATATGCTTATCATTATCCTTCAATTTTATATTCCCACACATGTCACATCAACATTGAGCCTCTCAAAGAAATTCAAATTTCTTTGAATCCCTCCATGCATCCTTTATTTTGGAATTTTTAATTCCTCATTTTGAAATTCAAATTTCCTTTCCCCCTCTTCTCAAGGAATTTTATATTCCTGTTTATTTTCCCAAATCACCCTTGATCCATGGCCACAATTTCAAATCAATCTCAACCCTCCATAAGAAAATCAATCTTGGCCCTTCATTGGCCTCTTCCAATCTATAAATGGGAGGATCATTTCCTCACAAAAGGATCCACTTCCTCCATAGCATTCTCATGCTGCCCATTTCTCTTCTATCTTCTTCCTTCAATCTTCCAATCCAATTCCATCCAAATGCTATCAAATCCTATAAAATTCAATCCCTCTTGTTGAGAAAAGGAGAGAAATCCACATCCCCATCAAGGACCAATCCGATCAAGTGGGGAAGGGGCACATTCTTCACTTCACCGAAGATCTAATCTGAAGGAGAAGGCAAGATAGCAAGGTATAAATGGTTTATTATATGTTTGAATGTTTTATTTGAATACTAACCATCTAATCTCATTTTGCTACATTTTCCCCTCTTCAGAATGCACTTTCATTCAGGCACATTGCCTAGAGCTCACTACTCCAATACAAAACATGACTGCAACCCCGGAGGACTCACTATCCTATGAATGAGATACAAAATAAAATACAATGTCTAAGCTATAATACAACATCTAAAAATGGTAGCAATCAGTTTCATTTAAGTTCAAAATGATCCACTGCCACTACTATGAGAAACTGCTCTTTTATGCTCTGCTGCCAAATACCAGATCATCAAAAATCCAGATGCGCATGTGAAACTATTCTCAATTGCTCCCAAAACAATTCCTCATATCCATCATCATATAACATGATCATCCAAGTTGATCTTATATATCCACATCACCAAAATAGATCTCCATCAAGTCGACTTCACAAAACTGCAAAATATGAAACATGTGGTCTCATGTTGGCTCAATCCATCACAAATCCATATATCAAACCTAAAACATATGATCTCAAACTTCACATGAAATGGAACAAACTCCTCTAACATAACACCAATCACCAAAATCATCATTACAGTTCCACAACACACGTTACCCAATTGACCACACAATAGCTATGCTCTTTTGGAATCACCGGATATCAGACCAAGAATCATGTACTAGAATTGATGCCGAAGGTTGGAATTACAAGATGATCTATCTTAAACAAGAAATAGACTATCCCAATCACCCCAACCAAAACTGCATCACCGAAAATAACTTGTGCTCAGTGAATTTATACACTGTGGTTACACTCTGCCATACTTATGCCTAAAGTCAATATGACTTCTGGTAGATCAAATCTATAGGTACCAGATAGGATTACTAGGATAAGTTTCCATCGATGACAACCCCTAAGTAATCTCCATGCATCTAATATCACTGAAACAATGTCTCTTTCCAACAATATCCCTCTTTGGCATTGATGGCAACATTGTAAAAAATGACAAGTACTCCAAAAATCCAAAATTGCAATCAATCCAAAAATATGTACACTCAACTGACCCCCCTATGAATGTGCACCATTTTTTAGTGCTCTCTCTCCCCCTTTAACATCAATGACAAAAGTAGGAATCCACCAAAACTTATATACAAAATAATGTATACAGTGATCTACAGAAACTTGAAAATATCTGCATAAGTTACCTTCAAATACTTTAGATACTCACTCCATCCTCTTAGGAAACAATTCAAAACATTAATTAAGGCACTAAACATGTATGCATGAATTTCTACTCCCTTAAGATCTGAGGGTACATCTTTTCCCAAAGCAGTTACCGCATCCTGTTGTGCCCCAAGCAAAGTGTCCAACTGGGGAGTGATTAGACTCCTCAATTCTCCTGCCTTGCTTATAATCTGCTCTTTCTCAATACTCAAGCTCTTGAGTTTGTCTGTTAGGTTCATAATTTGGGGTTCAAGACTGCTAGAAAAAACTGAAAGAGGGGCAAAATATTGTGAAATTGTAGCTAGCTACCCTTCATATTCCCTAATCTTCTTGTCAATGTCTACTATAAATTTAGGCAAAATGAGACATGACTTAAAGATCCTACCATCTTCATCTAAAGAATCCTCAACACTCTTTACCATAGATTTTAAAAATGCCCTATCAACCTCAATTATTTTAAAAAAGGTTTGGAGTCTCATCTCATTAAATTTGTTCAAAACTTTTATATCCACTGCTTTCTCTAATGATACAAAATCTGATTCAACTTTGTTTAACATACCCTTAAGCTTACGAAAGGGTGTGTCATTGGAATCCTGCTTAAGGTTAGGCAAAATCTTCTCTAGAATTGTAGTTGCCAGAGATTTAACCTCTTTTTCTTTAGATGGGGACTTAAGTAAGTCCCCACTCGCTTTGATTTGAGCAAGGGTGGCTAATTTTAATGCTTGATTAGGAGATAGAGTACTCAAATCAATTGGTCCATGATAAATGTCATCTTCATCAGTAGCAATCTGCTTCCCTTTTGTCAGAAATAGTGGCTCTTACCATAGACACCGGAGCCTCATCAATCTGCTCTTCTTTTTTCTCATGTTTGCAATGTGAGAAATGAAAGACAAAAGTGCCCTTTTTATCATTTGAAAACCTAACTTTTAGGTGCAATAAATGCTTAACCCTAAAAAGCTTCCGGATGCCACGTTTTGCTTCAATTCGCTCACCAGAATCTCAAGTCGCCATGAATTCTTTCAGACAACATCTGAATATCTAATCTAGATCTTCTGCAACCTCCCAAAGTTGGTTACAGATCTCTGCAAGGGGGTTCTATGGATTTGCATGATAATTTTCCCCCTAAGGCAAAAATTTCCCAGTTATTGGTTGAGGTTCCATCACTAGATTTAGGTGTGGAGCCGTTTTGTACATTTGAATCTTCCTTTTTAACCCACATCTTCTTATGCTGATCTCTGATCTCTTCTACTTTATATTTTCCTTTTTCATTTGATTTGTTCTTGTCTACCAGAGCATTCTTGCTTCTGCAATATCTTGCAATATGGATAGGTTTGTTGCATGCATGGCAAACAACATTTCTCTACATAGGCCTAAAGTTCATTTCATTTGGTCTCATCCTGCATTGATTAGAAATATGCCCAAACATACCACACACATAACATCTCTTGTTCTGAATATTATTTATCATTGTTCTATACATGTTTGATTTATGACCAAAATTGTTGCAGATGAAACATTGATCGGTAAAAGTAGAGCCATTGTTCATCACTTTATTCATCATCCCATTATTCATCCTACTTTTTCTTTAACTTGCCATATGACCAAATTTACCACAAACAAAAAATCTACCATTAAATTTGTAGGCATTAGGCTATCTTACCAGAGATTTCTTGTCCTTCTTATGATTCCTTGGACCAAAATGGAAGGATTTTCTTTCTCAAATCCAAGTCCTCGCATGTCTTTCCCATGTCTCTGAATTTCCAACATCTCATCCAACCAGGTTGAACTAGCTTTGAATTTTTTTTTGTACTCATTAGCAGTAGTTAGCTCATCTCTCAGAATTATGATCTGCCTTTCAAGTTCTTGTCTCCATCATTCTTTTCTTGCACCAATTCAAGCTTCAACCGATCATTCTCATATGTCAATCTGCAACATTCATTAGATCTATCTTAAATAGTGACTGAGTCAAGGTTTCTTTATTCTTCTTTTGGTCTTCAATCTCCTTTGTCAGCTTCATTACAATGGATTGCATTTCATTCTTAAAGACTGCATTCTCTCTGGCCAGCTTCTCACATACATCTCTCTTGTCTAGTAGGGCTTGATTATCAATGATTTGTTCTTCTTTCTCCTTTACCTTATCCATTAATTCCTTTCTCTTTTCTCTTGATGTGCTTACTTGATCTTTCAATGTATCAATAAAGTCTTTTGCTGCATTCAGATTTCTTTTTAGAGAACTTACTTCCTTTCTTGCTACATCAAGATCTTCAAGTGCCACACTAAGTTGTCTCTGCAAACTGGAGTCCATTGATTCAATCTTCCAGATCTTCCTCAAGTTGTTAGGCTTCCTCAGAGGAACTAATCTTTGATACCAATTGTTGGAATCAATAAACACTGAGAGGGGGGGTGAATCAATGTTCTTTCATTTACAAGTTTATTAAATTGCTTCTTAAACCACTAGATGCAAAAGATAGAAAGTATAATGCAGAAACTCAAGACAGATAACCATACAACCATAACACTAGAATTTTTATGTGGAAACCTAGAAGGGAAAAAACACGGTGGGATTTGAACCCACAATATTATTATACCATGGCTAGCAGTAGAACAATAATACAAAAAGTGGAATGCACTTGAATTCAGGCACATTGCCTAGAGCCCACCGATCAAATACAAAACATGGCTGCAACCCCGGAGGACTTACTGTCCTATGAATGAGATACAAAAGAAAATACAATGTCTGAATTGGAATACAACATCTACAAATGCCAACAATTAGTTCCGGTTAAGATCAAAATGATCCACTGCCACTGCTCTGAGAAACTTCTTTGTTCTGCTCTGCTACCAAATACCAGATCATCAAAACTCAAGATGTGCATGTGAAACTGCACTCAATCGCTCCCAAAAACAATTCCTCATATCCATCATCTATAAAATGATCATCCAGTTCGATCTTATATATCCACACCACAAAAATAGATCTTCATCAAGTCGGCTTCACAAAACTGCAAAATATGAAATATGTAGTCTCATGTCAGCTCAATCCATCACAAATCCATATACCGGACCTAAAACATATGATATCAAGATTCACACGTAATGGAATAAAATCCTTGAACACAACACCAATCACTAGAATCATCCCTACAGTTCCGCAACACATGCTACCCAATTGACCACACAATAGCTCCACTCTTTCGGAATCACCAGATACCAGACTAAGAATCATGCACTAGAATTGACACCATAGGCTATAATTACAAGATGATCTATCTTAAACAACCAATCAACTATCCCAATCACTGCAACAAAAACTACATCACTGGAAATGAGTTATGTTCACTAATTTTGTACACTGTGGTTACACTTTGTTAGACTTATGCCTAAAGTTAATATGACTTCTGATAGATCAAATCTACAGGTACCAGATAGCATTACTAGGATGAGATGCCATCAATGACAACCCCTAAGTAATCTCTATGCATCTAACATCACTGAAACAATGTCTCTTGCCAAGAAAGTTTACTTCAAGCTATTACTTCTCACTTGGTTCTATTCTAGTTTGTTGGTCAAGCAAGAAGCAACCTGCAATTTATCTTTCATAAAGAAAGGCTAAATATTGAGGGGTAGTTAATGCTACCACTAAGGCTATTTGGCTTCATAATATCCTCACCAAGTTTGGTATTCTAGTCGGAAATCCTATAGTCATCTTTTGTGATAAGAATAGTACTATACAAATCTCAAGAAATCTAGTTCATCACCAGAGGGCAATTTTTTTTGAGATACATATTCACTACATTCAAGAGTTTATTCAAGAAGGCATCATTGATCTTGAGTATTATTCTACATCAGAGCATACTACAGACATCATCACCAACCTCTTCATCAAAAATAAGTTCCTTCATTTGCAAGCTTTTCTTAGGATGTGACAAGTGTCTACTTCAAGAGGGGCATATTATTCGTTCATTCTCTCTCTACTCTGGGGGGGAATTTCTCTCTCTGTCTCTCTCTCTATTTAGGGGGATATCCGTCTTATGGGGGGCTTCTTCTTTTGGGGGGATCTTTATGTACATTGGTACCTAACATGGCCTCATTTGTCGAGAACCATATCTTCACTTGCCTAAGCTATGCTTAAGCAGGGGTGTTAGTGTAGGTTTGTATTTTCCTTATGTTAGAGGGTATTTATTTTTTCTACACATATAATTTAATCTTGCTTAGGTTATTAGAAGTGGTTAAGATGAGTACACAAGGCAAAATAATTTAGCTACATGTGTAACTCTCTTCCTCACATGGGTATTTGAGTTACACACCCTCTTTTGGCTTCTTGTACCACATCACATAACCAATTTTTTTAATTTCCTAAGTGGTTTATGGGTAGTTGGGTTTCTCACTCTCTTTTGGCTTCATGTGTCAACTTGGACAACTCCTTTCTTGTCTTCATGTAAGGAGGTTATGCCACATGTTTTGGAATTTTACTAAGTAGGTAAAACCTCCCACTTTTTATAGGAAGTATGAGTTAATGTACCCCTTGGATGTATAGGCTATTTAATTTCTATATAATTAGCACTCTACTCTCACCTTCACTAGTTCCATGATAACTCGGTGAGAGTTTTGATACTCTTCTCAAAATTCTCTTTCTTTGTCTCTATTTTTCTCTTATTTCAAATTTATTTTCTTCAAATTATTTTGATCTTTGATTAACTATTGATTGGAGTTTCATATGATCTATGATTGACATCAGATCCTGGCTCAATTCTTGCTTCTCATAGAATCTAACATTATATGATAGATGATGTTCTTGATGTTGTGTTAAGTAGTTAGTCTCCTATCCAAATCTAATCCATGTTCCCTTTGTATGATTTAGTCTTAGATATAAACTAGACCACTCATAGAATACTCGGGGCTCAAAAATTTGCTTAATGTTCTCCAAATTTCTTGCTTATATTAGTTTTGTTGTCGAGACCTTGTTTAGGTTGTATCAAGGAGAACAAGGAAATCTAAAAAAATCAAACTTTTAAATTAGCTATAGGAGAAGTGAGGAGAATGAAAGGGATATGATAAATTGTAACACTTTCCTCTTGGCATATACCTTGTGAGAGGGGGTTAGGTCTAAAGGGTATAGATAATGGAAAGGGAGAGGAATTCTAAAAGAAATTATTGAAGAGATATGACCACTAGAAGAGTTATCAGATAACTACCATGGAAAATAATAAATGAGTAATGTAATTCCAAATGAATAAAATCCATGGAAAAAGGAGATAAGAGAAATACAAGAGTTAAGGATAAAATTGCATTAGCAATAAAAGTGACTATGGCCAACCCAAACATTGAGGAAAGAAGAAAAAAAAAAAATTATTCAGAGAAAAGGACACCATAAAAGAATGGAAATTATGAATAAGAAGGGAATTGAGCACACCAATGGGGGTGATGTTGAGTGCACCAAGGTGGGTTCTACCAAGGATAAAAAGAAAGAAAATATAGAAATTAATTGGAAGATCCTAGAGAAAGTAAATTCATGTTTGGAAAAACCACCAAGATAACAATTAGTTTGAAAAAAGGTATTTATGAATATGGGAGATCCATAAGGTTGTTGTTAAGGGGTTGTAGTAGCATGGAGGCTCCAACGCTAGTTTAACTTTCCAAAAGTCCAAAAATCATACTATATATTTCAAACATAACAATAAAATTGGATGAAAATTTTCTTTAATTCTTGAAGACTCTAGAAAAGCTCTTATCAATCTAAGAATAATATATAGAATAAATGGTTAATAGGAGTATAAGGAAATTAATGAAAGAGGAAATAGAAAAGGGAACAAAAATTAAGCTTAATTTGGGCAAATGACTGAGGTCATTATCAAATGAAATATCACTAACAAGTGAAAAAGTGAAAATAAGTTTTGAAGAGTCACAACCCCCATATCAAGACCCAGCCCCTAAGCCATATAAAAGTAGAAGGATTTAGGTATAAGAAATACCACTAGACAAAGAAACAAAAGAGAAATAGGAGAAATAAGAGAAATACATTGATTTGGATGAGATACTTGGGAGGGAATATTTTGACATAAGGTTGACAATAGACAAGTGTGGAGAACAAAAGACGCATATAGTACAATGTGCAAAGAGAGAAAAGGAGAAGATTCCACAAATCTGCAAACCAAAATCAGAAAAAAATCAAGTAAAATGGAGGCATCAATCAAAATTCTAGTCTTCAACAAAGCCACAACAGAGGTTGTGGAGCATTTATTCCTATTGGAATCATTTTGATGGGGAAAATAAATTGAATAAGACAAGCATAAATTATTAGAATTTATATAATCACTGAGAAAATATGTTCTAGGTTGGCAGAAGAAGACATACGCAAAACAAGAGAAATGTTGGAATGAAGTCAAGGAAGATTTACAAACAAATTTTGAAACTCCAAACATCCCCACAAAGATATTGAGAAAAATGAGGGACTTGGTACAAAGAGAAGATGAATAAATAAAAGGTATATTATAAAAGGTTCAAGGATGCATGCAAAATATCTGAGATGCATAAATATTGAACGGTTCATATCTTAATTATAAAGAGACATAAGGGTAACACTAGATGGAATAATATTTAACTCTTACATGGACCTAATCACAATGTCACACCATGTTGAAGCATAGCCTTGGTAGAGACCCCAAAGAGATGAAACAAATGAAACCCTTAAAGAATTGCAATTGGCAGTAGAGGAATGACGATACAAAATGAAATAATGGAAAAAGGAGAGCAAAGAAGGCTAAATAAATATGGTCCACTTATTGTTCAAGGGAAGGAAACTTCTAAAATTATTTTCTTAAGGTGCAAGGAGAAAGAAAAACAATAATTATACATGTGGAATTGAAAACAATACCAATGAAAACAGATTCATTGTATTGTAGAACTTGTGAAGAGTGGGACAAGCACCTTATTGAGGACTTCATTGTATATCAATTTAAAGTACAAAACACAACAAATAATTTTAATTAGGGATGCCATATGAATCATAATTTTAATGAAAATGTAGATAGGAACATGGCTTATGTAAAAAGACTTGCAGAAGGCCCCTTATACAATAGCAATATAGGATATAGACAAACCTTGGAGAGACAACATAAATTCATATACACTCTAAATAACCCATCACAAAACTATATTGAGGATAGAAAATAGCCCAATTATAGGGAAGGAAGATTTTGTGGAAGAAATAACCAGAGGAGAAATGATGCTACATATTATAATTGTGAAAAAGTAGGCCATTCTGCTATTGAATGTTGGGGTAAGAAAAAGAAGAAGTGCCCATTTTGTGGAGATGAATCCTGTGACATATAAAAATGTGATAATTGTTAAAGTTGATTATATTTCTTAGTAGATAGAAATAGAGGTATCTTTTTAAATTTATTGTCTCACAAATGATGCTCTCACTAACCTATGAATCTTGCAGCTTGCTGCAAGTATAAGGAGAAGATAGTGTTGGCATTTCAATAAAAAGAAAGATTGTTGGCATTTCAATAGAAGGAGATTGTTGAAGATTATTGATATAACTGAAAAGGATGATAACTATCTTTATAACATTATTTTGTCATTGATGTCAAGAAATTGATTTTCTGATTCAGTATGATGTTGCCATATCTTGAGAAGATTGATTTGAAGAGAAGTAAGATGTCGGTAAAAGAGATAGAAAGAATGTGATGAATATGGGGAGAAATAAGTTATTCAATGGGAAACTATTACTGAGTTAGACAATGATGAGACCATGATGTTTAGATTGTTTTGATATCCTAAATATGTTGTTGATTGTAAGGATAATACTATACTATGTCACCGAGCAAAGAACCTAGTCGGTAAACCCTAAGGAAACTAGTCGGTAAACCCTAAGGTTATCAATATCGGTTAATGAAGGCAGAATGTCTACCAAGTAAAGTTTAGTATTTACCGAGTTGCAACCGAGTTATGACATATCGTATTAGATGGATAAAAACATTATTTAATGAAGGAAAATGATTATCTAGAGATGTATAAATGATTGGTATGCCGTGCATGAAGTTTGTTAAGGATCTATGGCAAAGGAAAATCGGCAGGAAGATCTACAACTCAGATTTAACCGCAATAACCTGGTACAAGTTCCAAGAAAGGAATTCAAGTCCCAAGGCAAGGTAAAACATTTTCAGATCAAAAGATACATTGAACCTAGTCAAGTTTGAAGATATGATGGCTAAGATTGATCATAGGAAATGTGATCAAGGAGAATAAGCGGTTAGCAATTATTTATAAATAAGAAATTGTTGATAAACAATGTATGCGGGCAAGTGTAAGCACATGGATGCTACATAGTGATTACCGAGTACAGAAACTTGAAGACATGTTTGAATACCAGAGTAGAGAGCCCACCAGAGGGACAAGATAAGTCCTATGACAAGATTATTTTGAGCAAATAAGAATCTACTTTAGCATTTTAGATGTGAAGTTGCAGATATATTTTTATTACTGTTATTTTGTAAGTGACAGAAAATCTCTTAACCGAGTGGACTTAATAGTCTTATTTGTAAACCCTCTAGCAAGGTAACATTCTAAATGAGTGTTTGAAATCCTTTGACAAGGTCACTTCTAACAAAGTGAAGATCCTAAGAGATCTGAGGGAAATCCCTTAACCGGGTCACATCTAGCAATGTGTTTGTAATCTTTAATAGGATTTGCTTTTAACCGAGCATACTTTAGAAGAGTATATTTCTAAGTGGGTCCAAAATCCCATAGTGGTTTTTCGCTATTTGGGTTTCCATGTTAAATCTGGTGTTATATGTGTTATGATGATTATGTGTTTATGAGTTTGCATGTTTAGCAGTTTTTGGTTATATTGCTGAAGTATCAGTTACTGAGGTTGAATCTGTTGATTTTATGTAAGATTAAGTTTGTATGATTCACCCCCCCCTCTCATCTTATTAGCTATTGGCATCGATACTTTACATTTAGTATCAAAACTTACAATTGGTATCAAAGCTTTGGACTCTGGAAGAAAAAGTTTAAAGGTACTTGAGGCAAAGATTTGAAGATGTATAAAAGGGATGCACCAAAGCTGAACAAGTCAAGTTTCTCCACATGGCAGAAAAGGATGAAACTGCATTTATCAAGAATTGGAGAATATGCAACATATTATTTGGAGAATGATTACATACCACCAAGCACCAACCCAATGACCTTGGAAGAGATAAAGGCAAAGCAAGAACATATTCAAGCTATGATTGAAATAACATCACCATTGACCGACTCAGAGTTTAATGATCTAGAAGGCTGTAATGATGCAAAAGCAATGTGGACTAAGCTCATATCTGTGTATGGCGGTGATGAACATGTTCAAAGAGCAAAAGTAGATAGTCTAAGAGGAAAACTTGAATCCATGAGAATGAATGAAGGTGAGAACATAACCCAATACAGTACAACATTAAAAGAGATTGTCAATCAAATTAAAGGAGCAGGAGTAACTATTGAAGAAAAGGATGTAACAAGTAAGTTGTTGAGAACCCTTCTACCTGCTTATGCTATTCAAGTCTTTGCAATCAATGAATTGAGGTCTGTACCAAACATACTAGTTTCTTTGGATGCTACATGTTCAAAGAGCAAAAGTAGATAGTCTAAGAGGACAACTTGAATCCATGAGAATGAATGAAGGTGAGAACATAACCCAATACAGTACAACATTAAAAGAGATTGTCAATCAAATTAAAGGAGCAGGAGTAACTATTGAAGAAAAGGATGTAACAAGTAAGTTGTTGAGAACCCTTCTACCTGCTTATGCTATTCAAGTCTCTGCAATCAATGAATTGAGGTTTATACCAAACATACTAGTTTCTTTGGATGCTACATGTTCAAAGAGCAAAAGTAGATAGTCTAAGAGGACAACTTGAATCCATGAGAATGAATGAAGGTGAGAACATAACCCAATACAGTACAACATTAAAAGAGATTGTCAATCAAATTAAAGGAGCAGGAGTAACTATTGAAGAAAAGGATGTAACAAGTAAGTTGTTGAGAACCCTTCTAACTGCTTATGCTATTCAAGTCTCTGCAATCAATGAATTGAGGTCTGTACCAAACATGCTAGTTTCTTTGGATGCTACATGTTCAAAGAGCAAAAGTAGATAGTCTAAGAGGACAACTTGAATCCATGAGAATGAATGAAGGTGAGAACATAACCCAATATAGTACAACATTAAAAGAGATTGCCAATCAAATTAAAGGAGCAGGAGTAACTATTGAAGAAAAGGATGTAACAAGTAAGTTGTTGAGAACCCTTCTACCTGCTTATGCTATTCAAGTCTCTGCAATCAATGAATTGAGGTCTGTACCAAACATGCCAGTTTCTTTGGATGCTACTATTGGTAAGCTACATGCATTTGAGTTAAGTAATTTTGATAACAGTGGGTCTTTGGTAAATAAAGTAGGATCTGCATTCAGTTCTTTTCATATTGGTGAATTTGACAATTACAATGATAGAAAGAGTAAGTACTCTGAAGGGAATCATAGTGGAGCAAGTGAAATATTTCGTAAGAACATGGAAGAAGTGCACAAACTATATGAGGAAATCAAGAAGCAAGAAGATTTTGAAGCATTATTAGCCAGAAGGTTACCCAGAGGCAAAGGTAAGTATAAAGGAAAGCTACCTTTAAAATGTTTCAATTGTGATAAAATAGGACATATGGCTTGTAACTGTCCTAACAAAGAATCTAGTGAAAAGAGAGAATACGCTATAATAGGCAGAAAGACAACCAATACAGAGGACACCGAGACTTCAAAAGGAGAGACAGAAAGATATGTCTAGTAGTTGATGAGGAATCCAACGATAATAAATCTGATGAAACTGATACAGAGGAAGTTGTTTATGTGGTTATTAAAGATTGATCTGATGAAGAAATGTATGAAGAAAAAGCCCTAATATCTCACATAAATAATAATGATTCTTGGATCATAGACAGTGGATGCTCACATCACATGACAGGTGATAAACACAAGTTTGTTAAATTAGAAGATTATGATGGAGGCTATGTAAGATTTGGTAATGATGCACCATGTCCGATGAAAGGTAAAGGTTCTATCACACTTCTTGATAATGCTAACTGTGATGATGTATATTGGGTTGAAGATTTGAAATACAATTTATTGAGTGTAGCACAGCTAAACAATACAGGATACCAAATAGAATTTCAGAAAGGAATTGTCAAAGTTCATGACAAGCATGGAAAGTTAGCTGCTACTGGGACACAAACAAAAGGTAATACATTTCATCTTGACTCAACTCAGAACAAGTGTCTTTATGCTAAGATAGATGATACCTGTTTATGGCATAAAAGGTTTTGTCATGTAAATTTTGATAATCTGATCAAAATAAGTAAGAAGCACCGAGTAAGAGGTCTATCGAGTCTATAAAAACCTAAGAATACTATGTGCCAAGGATGCCAGATGGGTAAGATGACAAGATCAAGCTTTACAAGTAAGTCCTACAGTTCTAAACGAATTTTAGATCTAGTACATACTGATCTTTGTGGTCCCATGAAAGTTCAAAGTTATTATGGTGATAAATATTTCATATTATTTGTGGATGATTACTCAAGGATGATGTCAGTTATGTTTTTAAAAGAAAAATCAGAAGCTTTTCAAATGTTCAAATGGTACAAGGCAAGAGTTGAAAATGAAACAGGAAGACAACTGAAATGTCTTAGATCTAATAGAGGAGGAGAGTTCACTTCTAATGAATTTAACTTATTCTACAATTATCATGGTATAAAAAGGCAAGTATCTACACCGAGAAAACCTCAGCAAAAAGGGATAGCCAAGAGAAGAAATAGATCAATTGTAGATTGTGCCAGAAACTTGATGATAGAAAAGAGGGTACCTCAAACATTTTGGAGAGAAGCAATCAGCATTGCAGTTTACACCCTGAACCAAGTTCAACTGAAGAAAGGAACTATGAAGACACCATATGAGATCTGGTATGACAAGAAACTTAATGTAAGTTATTTTAAAATCTTTGGAAGTAGATGCTATGTTCACAAAGATGACAGAAATGGAAAGTTTGGTCAGAAAAGTGAAGACGAAACATTTCTTGGTTATTCTTCTAGAAGTAAAGCATTTAAATGTCTGATCAAATCATCTAATAAAATAGTGGAAAGTGCAAATGTGAAAATTGATGAATTTGCAGAAAGAAATGATGAAGGACATTCCAAAGAACCAGAAGATTATGAAGAATTTGTTTATGTTCAACCGAGAAGTCCTACCGAGAAAGCTGCTGAAGAAAATGAAGATAATGTCCAGTTACCGAGTGATGAAGAAGATCATACAGAACCTATCAAGCCTATATTAGCCAAATATGTCAGAAGACATCATGCATCAAGTCAGATTATAGGAGATAAGGATGATCCAGTGATGAGAAAGAACAAACTAAGACAGAACACATGTTTGATATTTGAATTTGAACCGAGAATAGTAAAAGAGGCATTTAACAGTGAAGATTGGGTAAATGCTATGACAGAAGAGATTGATCAAATCAAGAAGAATGACACATGGTAACTGATCCCAAGACCAAAGGACAAAAATGTAATCAGTACAAAGTGGATTTTCAGAAACAAGCTAAATGAAAAAGGTGAGGTCATTCGAAACAAAGCAAGACTAGTTTGCAAAGGTTATGCTTAAGAAGAAGGAATAGATTATGGTGAGACTTTTGCACCTATGGCTAGACTTGAGGGAGTAAGAACATTGTTGGCATATGTTGCTTTCAAAAATTTTGAGGTATATCAAATGGATGTTAAATCTGCATTTTTGAATGGTATACTAGAAGAAGAAGTTTACATTGAACAACTTGAAGGATTTGTTGAAGACAAGAATAAAGATCAGGTATGTAAACTAAACAAAGCTTTATATGGTTTGAAAGAAGCACCTAGAGCATGGTATGAAAGATTGCACTCTTATTTAATCAAGATTGGTTTTATAAGGACAAGTGAAAACAACAATATGTACATGAAGATTGATGAGGACAATGGAATACTGATCTCAACCATATTTGTTGATGACATTATATTTTGTGGAAATGAATCTCTATGCAAAAACTTTGGAAATGAAATATGCAAAGAATTTGAGATGTCACTAATCGGTGAGATAAAGTATTTTATAGGTTTACAGATACTACAAATGAAAGATGAGATTTTCATTACTCAATCCAAGTACATAAAGGAAATCTTGAAGAAATTTGGAATGGAGGATTCTAAACGAGTAAGTACTCTGATGACTACTAACTGTAAACTATCAAAGAATGATGAATCTGCATATGTTGATGAGATACTTTACCGATCTATGATTGGAAAGTTGCAATATGTTGTTCATAGTAGACTGGATATAGCACATGCAGTAGGTATTGTTGTGAGATTTTATGCAGATCCCAAGGAAACCCATATGACAACAATCAAGAGAATTTTTTAGATACCTGAGAGGCACTGAAGATTATGGCTTAGTATATGAAAATAAGAATGATTTTGATTTAAAAGTTTATACTGATGCTGATTGGGCAGGCAACATAGATGACAGGAAAAGCACAAGTGGTGGAGCTTTCTTTTTAGGAGAAAGACTAATGAGTTGGCTTAGCAAGAAACAAGGATGTATCTCACAGTCAACAACAGAAGCTGAATATGTTGCTGCACCATTGAATTGTACCAATATAGCATGGATCAAACAACTGTTAGAAGGTATAAATGAGAAAGTTACCGAGCCAGTAACTATATTCTGTGATAATACTAGTGCCATTAACATTTCAAAGAATCCAATAATGCACTCTAAGACAAAGTATATATATAAAGTATCATTATCTCAGAGAAGAAGTTCAAGAGAAGAAAGTTGTGCTGGAATATATCAGTTCAAAGGAGCAATTAGCAGACATTTTCACAAAGCCATTGCCAAGGGACATTTTTGAGTATCTTAGAAGCAAGTTAGGGGTCCTACCCCTATCTTCTACTCACTGATAGAGTTCAATGAAAGCATCAGTTCGATGAATCTATAGAATATTATGTGTGAATTGATGCTGATTTATGCACTTTAGAAGGTTTTCTAAAGGTCTACAGGAAATAGTGAATAGAGACAAGTTGCTCTGACCAAGACTGAGATGATACATAGCAAGGCAAATCACTTCACAGGGGAAGAAATTATGATTTAGTTCTTTTACTTTTTAGAATTGTTGTCAAAGGGGGAGAAGACTAAATGGTAAAATCCTAAATGATGAAAATAATAGAAGACTAATGATAGGGGGAGAATATTGCAAAAATGGAGAAGACTAAATGCAAGACAACAACTTAGAAGCCTAATGAAAAAGGGAGAAGACTTTAGAAGATTTTAACAACTCAAGGATAACAGGAGAAGTCTAACAACAATCTGAATCCGAATCAATTTGAATATCTTGTTGGTATTACCATTTAAATTTTGGTTTTGCCATCAATGCCAAAGGGGGAGATTGTTGGCATTTTAGTAGAAAGAAAGATTGTTGGCATTTCAATAGAAGGAGATTGTTGATATTCATTAAGGATATTGAGAAGGTTGTTGAAGATTATTGATATAACTGAAAAGGATGATAACTATCTTTATAACATTATTTTGTCATTGATGTCAAGAAATTAATTTTTTGATTCAGTATGATGTTGTCATATCTTGAGAAGATTGATTTGAAGAGAAGTAAGATGTCGGTAAAAGAGACAGAAAGAATGTGATGAATAAGGGGAGAAATAAGTTATTCAATGGGAAACTATTACCGAGTTAGACAATGATGAGATCATGATGTTTAGATTATTTTGATATCCTACATATGTTGTTGATTGTAAGGTTAATACTATACTATGTCACCGAGCAAAGAACCTAGTCGGTAAACCCTAAGGTTATCGATATCTGTTAATGAAGGCGGAATTTCTATCGAGTTGCAACCAAGTTATGAAAGATCACATTGGATGGATAAAAGCATTATTTAATGAAGGACAATGATTAGCTGGAGATGTATAAATGATTGGTATGTCATGCATGAAGTTTTTTAAGGATCTATGGCAAAGGAAAATCGACAGGAAGATCTACAGCTTAGATTTAACCGCAATAACCTGGTGCAAGTTCCAAGAAAGGAATTCAAGTCCCAAGGCAAGGTAAAACATTTTCAGATCGAAGGATACATTGAACCTAGTCAAGTTTGAAGATCTGATGGCTAAGATTGATCATGGGAAATGCGATCAAGGAGATTAAGCGGTTAGCAATTGTTTATAAATAAGGAATTGTTGATAAACAATGTATGTGGGCAAGTGTAAGCATAGGGATGCTACATAGTGATTACCGAGCACAGAAGCTTGAAGACCTGTTTGAATAACAGAGTAGAGAGCCCAACAGAGGGACAAGATAAGTCCTATGACAAGATTGTTTTGAGCAAATAAGAATCTGCTTTAACATTTTAGATGTGAAGTTGCAGATATATTTTTATTACTGTTATTTTGTAAGTGACAGAAAATCTCTTAACCGAGTGGACTTTACAGTCTTATTTGTAAATCCTCTAGCAAGGTAACATTCTAAATGAGTGTTTGAAATACTTTGACAAGGTCACTTCTAATAAAGTGAAGATCCTAACAGATCTGAGGGAAATCCCTTAACCGTGTCAGATCTAGCAATTTGTTTGTAATTTTGAATAGGATTTGCTTTTAACCGAGCATACTCTAGAAGAGTATATTTCTTATTGGGTCCAAAATCCCACAGTGGTTTTCCCCTATTTGGGTTTCCATGTTAAATATGGTGTTATATGTGTTATGATGATTATGTGTTTATGAGTTTGCATGTTTAGCAGTGTTTGGTTATATTGCTAAAGTATCAGTTACCGAGGTTGAATCTGTTGATTTTATGAAAGATTAAGTTTGTATGATTCACCCCCTCCCTCTCATCTTGTTAGCTATTGGCATCAATACTTTACATTTAGTATCAGAACTTACAGATAGTATGTCATCAAAATATATTGATTCACCAAGTATTAATAATACTTCAAGTGTTTTTGATCATATCACAAATATTGTTGAGTATTGAGAATGAGATTGATCGCAAACGCTTGCACTAATAAATTATTGTACTTACCTTTCACCGATCTATCTTGGATTATATATATATGTGAGGAAACATATCAATGGATAGACATGTCTCCACACATGTGGATACATGTCTCTCCACTCATATGTCTATTCATTAATCATTGCAAACATAATACATACCAATTCATCATCGATAGTTTATAATCCATTAACAAACTAATTCCTAATTGGTAAAATAGAATGATGATAACACAATCATCATTAATTCGATACACATTATTGATTATATTAAAGATCAAGTAGTAAATCGATACACATTATCGATTATAGTAAAGATCAATGAAAGTAGTCAATACACAATATCGACTGGGTTTAGATCATGCATGATACTGAATGCAGATTGATTTAAACATAGATTTATACTTGGAAGAATAATAGTAATGATGATCGATGTGTGATCAAACATTTGATCATTAAATCAAATCGATGCTTATTCATAAAATGATTATTTATTCCACATAGAATAAATTAATATACTGATTTATGATTTAATATCCATTTATAATTATGTATGTATGTATATTAATATATGTAATAATAATAAACTCAATTATTATTATGTATATTGGTATACATACATACATATAAAAAAATCATAAATCATTCTATTGATTTAATTATCATCCATGATTATGTTTATCTGATCGAAGCTATCATCATTAACACTCCCTCTTAGCTAGGGAGGATAAAATCTATCCAAGAGTATAACACAATAGATCCATTAATTGTGAAGGAAGAAAGATACCTCATCGTGATATCAAGAGATATGGTATAACCAAGAATATCAAGTCACATTATATTTACCATATCTCACAAATATCCATATTTATGGTATGTACACTTGGCATCACGTCTCATGATGCCTACCATAATGAATATCAGATCATGGCATATCGACGAATATTAAGACTCATAATATCCACCATGATGATATTTTGTATAGTTATTATGGTTTATTTAATGATACCAAGTCTCATGATATCTACCATAATGTCTAAGAGATATTAACTATCATGACATGTCCACGGATATCAAGTCACATGATATCCAACATGATAGTGAAATCGATCATTGTAAAGTTGTCACCTTACAATATCAATCAGATACAAGTTTTCAATATTGAAAAGTTGTCACCTTTCAATAGTGTCCACAAGGGGCCCATGAAGTCATGGAGTCACACACATGATGATAAAATATTTTACACATTAAACATCTTTAAATATCAGTATAAATAAAGAATAATTGAGACTCAATCTCAAATTTAATTTACATTTTCAACCATACCAAGTTTATCCTGAAAGTGTTCAACCTTTATCCTGGAGAGTGGCTTGGTGAGAATGTCTATTTTCTGATCACTTGTACTAATATACTCCAACTAGATCACATTCCTTTCTACCATGTTTCTAACATAGTGATAAGGAATCTCAATGTGTTTTGATCTATCATGAAACACTAGATTCATTGAAATCTTGATGCAACTCTGGTTGTCACAATGGATGACAGTAGGATTCAAGGGCTGACCAAACAATCCTACAAGAAATTTCCTAAGCCACACTACTTCTCTTTCTCCCATGGAGGCTACAATGCACTCAACTTTTGTAGAGCTCTTTGCAACTGAGGATTGTTTCCTATTGATCCATGAGATCATTGTTGATCCTAAACTGAAGCAACATCCTGATGTGCTCTTTTTGTCAACCACACTTCCAACCCAATCTGAGTTAGTGTATCCATGTAGATCTAGGTCTACATGTTTGTATCTAAGACCATATCCAATTGAGACTTGAAGGTATCTCAAAATGTGTTTTACTGCAACAAGATGTATCTCCTTTGGTTCACACATAAACTGGCTAAGTGCATTCACTGCATAACAAATATCAGGTCTAGTGTTGACCAAATACATCAAGGATCCAATTATCTATCTACAGAGAGTGGGATCTACAAATTCTAAGTCTACTGCTACTTCCTTCAATTTGTGCAAATTTGTTTCCATAGGTGTAGACATGGGTCTGCACTCCATCATTCCAAATCTCTTCAAAATGTCAATAGTATACTTTCCCTGATTTAGAGTGATGCCATTTGCCTGCTGCCAAACTTCTAATCCAAGGAAGTAATTTAGGATACCCAAATCCTTCATATCAAATTCTGAAGCTAAGTCCCTTTTACACTGGGTAATTAGGTGATATTCTCCTATGATTAATAGGTCATCAACATATAAAATAAGATTTAACATATCACCATCAATTACCTTAAGGTAGAGGTTTGGATCTGCATCATTCTTGGAAAACCCTAATCCCAAGAGGTAGTGATCAATCCTTTCATACTAGGCTCTAGGGGCCTGTTTGAGTCCATACATAGCCTTCTTCAATCTGCAAACATGTGATTCAACCTTATGCACAAAAAATCCTTCAGGTTTCTCTAGATAGACTTCCTCCTCAATCGTGCCATTCGGGAATGTAGTCTTCACATCCATTTGATGGATCTTCCATCCCTTTGATGTTGTAATAGAAATTATGGCTCTGACTAAAGTGTATCGATCAACAAGGGCAAAAGTCTATTCATAATCAATTCCCTCTTTCTAAGAGAAACCTTAGGCAAAAAGGGCAAAATTCTCTTCATAATCAATTCCCTCTTTCTGAGAGAAACCTTTGGCAACGAACTGGGCTTTGTGTTTTTCAATGCTACCATCTGCAGCATGTTTGATCTTGAAGATCCATTTTGATGATACAACATATTTTTCTTTAGGCCTTGGTATGATTTCCTAGACATCATTTTTTACAATAGATTGATACTTTTGTGACATAGCATCTTTCTACAATTGATGATTGAGATCTTCTTTAACACAGGATGGTTCCGAATTTATGATATCACTCATCAAGGCAACATAACTAGAGAATATGTGAGGTCTCTTGCTTTCCTTGAAGGTTCCCTTTGGTGCTGCATAATTCTTATCTTCCCGAATCATCTTCCTAGCCCAAAGTGGTCTCTTTCGGTTTACATTACTGGGTCCATTTAAGGGAGCAATTTGACCTTCACTTTCAATTTCTTCAAGAGTCCCCCTCTGAATCTCAGGAGCATGATCATCTTCCATATTTTTAGGAGGATCTTAATCTTCTATCTCATGAGAGCTTTTGGATCTCTGGAAAGCAATGCCTTCCTCAAAAATGGCATCTCTCCTAAGTTCAATTAATCATTGTTTGGGCATGTATATCCTATAGGCTTTAGATGTTTCACTATAGCCTACTCCTTTCCTGCCTGAGGGTTCTAACTTAGACCTCTTTTATTTAGGTACATGGATGTAGATAGGACAACCAAATATTCTTAGATGAGTTATATCAGGTTTGATGCCAGTGAATGCTTCTTTAGGGGTTTTGTTGTCTAAAAGTGAATGAGGACATTTATTTTGGATGTAGATAGTTGTCTTAGAGGCTTCAACCCAAAATGAAGTTTCTATGTTTTGATCATATATCATAGCTCTAGAAGCTTCTACTATAGTCCTATTCTTTCTTTCTATGACCCCATTTTGTTGGGGATTATAAGGTACAATAAAATCCCTCCTAATCCCAACATTTACATGAAACTCCTTAAAAATGTCTGAAGTATATTTCCCTCCATTGTTTGTGCTGAATGTTTTGATTTTCTTCCCTGAAATGTTTTCTACAAGGGCTTTGAATTCCTTTAACCTCATAAGGATTTCTTAAGACTCTTTACATTTAAGAAAATATATCCAAGTTTTCCTTGAGAAGTCATCTACAAATATCACATAGTACAAGAATCCTCCTATAGAGGTTACAGACATGGGTCCACATAAATTAGAATGTATTAGTTCTAATACATTTTTTAGATTTGCTATCACTATTGTGGAAAGTTCCTTTTGTATTATTTCCTAGGGCACAACCCTTACATGTTCTTTCATGATTTTGATTTAGCTTAGGCAAACCAATCACCATGTTCTTTATGGAGGATAGAGACTGAAAATGAAGATGCCCTAATCTTCTGTGCCAAATCTTGTTTGAAGTCTTATGAATTAGGGCTTGAGTGAGAGTAGTGCATAGTTTGTAAAGGCATCCATGTCTAACTCCTATAGTATGAGCCTTCTTGATTATGGAGTTCTTTGGCCATGCCATAACTTTGCCTTCCATAAAGGTTATCCTATACCCTTTGTCTTCAAGTGCAGAAATGGAGATTGAATTTCTCTTTATCCTTGACACAAATAATAAACCTATGAGCTAAAGAGATATGCCTGATTTCAGGATTATGGTATAGGTTCCAATTGTAAGTTCTGATACTAATGTAAAGTATAGATGCCAATACCTAACAAGATGAGAGGGGGGGGGTGAATCATACAAACTTAATCTTTCATAAAATCAACAGATTCAACCTCGGTAACTGATACTTCAGCAATATAACCAAAAACTGCTAAACATGCAAACTCATAAACACATAATCATCATAACACTCATAACATCAAATTTAACATGGAAACCCAAATAGGGAAAAACCATTGTGGGATTTTGGACCCACTAAGAAATATACTCTTCTAGAGTATATTCGGTTAAAAGCAAATCCTATTAAAGATTACAAACACATTGCTAGATGTGACCCGGTTAAGGGATTTCCCTTAGATCTATTAGGATCTTCACTTTGTTAGAAGTGACCTTGTCAAAGGAATTCAAACACTCATTTAGAATGTCACCTTGCTAAAGGATTTACAAATAAGACTGTTAAGTCCACTCGGTTAAGAGATTGTCACTTACAAAATAACAGTAATAAAAATATATCCACAACTTCACATCTGAAATGCTAAAGTAGATTCTTATTTGCTCAAAACAATCTAGTCATATGAATTATCTTGTCCTTTTGCAGGGCTCTCTACTCTGTTATTCAAACATGTCTTCAAGCTTCTGTGCTCGGTAATCACTATGTAGCATCCCTGTGCTTACACTTGCCTGCATACATTATTTATCAACAATTTCTTATTTATAAACAATTGCTAACCGCTAAATCTCCTTGATCACATTTCCCATGATCAATCTTAGCCATCAGATCTTCAAAATTGACCAGGTTCAATGTATCCTTTTGATCTAAAAAAGTTTTACCTTGCCTCGAGACTTGCATTCCTTTCTTGGAACTTGCACAAGGTTATTGTGGTTCAATCTGTGTTGTAGATCTTCCTGACGATTTTTCTTTGCCATAGATCCTTAACAAACTTCATGCACGACATACCAATCATTTATACATCTCCAGCTAATCATTGTCCTTCATTAAATAATGCTTTTATCCATCCAATGCGACCTGTCATAACTCGGTTGCAACTTGGTAAATACTAAACTTTACTCGGTAGGCATTCCGCCTTCATTAACCGATATCGATAACCTTAGGGTGTACCGACTAGGTTCCTTAGGGTTTACCGACTAGGTTCTTTGCTCGGTGACATGGTATAGTATTAACCTTACAATCAATAACATTTGTACGATATCAAAACAATCTAAACATCATGATCTCATCATTGTCTAACTCAGTAATAGTTGCCCATTGAATAACTTATTTCTCCCCTTATTCATCACATTCTTTTTGTGTCTTTTACCGACATCTTAATTCTCTTCAAATCAATCTTCTCAAGATATGGCAACATCATACTGAATTAGATAATCAATTTCTTGACATCAATGACAAAATAATGTTATAAAGATAGTTATCATCCTTCTTCAGTTATATCAATAATCTTCAACAACCTTCTCAATATCCTTAATGAATATCAACAATCTCCTAATATTGAAATGCCAACAATCTCCCACTTTGGCATTGATGGCAAAACCAACTTTTAAATGGTAATACCAACAAGATATTCAAATTGATTCATATTCAGATTGCTGTTAGATTTCTCCTGTTATCCTTGAGCTGTTAAAATCTTCTGAAGTTTTTTTCCCTTTTTCATTAGGCTTCTGAGCTGTTGTCTTGCATTTAGTCTTCTCCATTTTTGCAATCTTCTCCCCCTGTCATTAGTCTTCTATTATCTTCTTCATGTAGGGCTTTAGCATTCAGTCAACCATTTAGTCTTCTCCCCCTTTGACAACAATGCCAAAAAGTAAAAGAACTAAATAATGATTTCTTCCTCTATGAAGTGATTTGCCTTGCTATGTATCATCTCAGTCTTGGTCAGAGCAACTTATCTCTATTCACTATTTCCTGCACAACTTTAGAAAACCTTCTAAAGTGTGTAAATTAGCATCAATCCACACATAATATTTTGTAGATTCATCAAATTGATGCTTTGACTGAACTCTGTCAGTGAGTAGAAGATAGGGGTATGACCCCTAACTTGCTTCTGAGATACTCAAAAGTGTCCCTTGGCAATGGCTTTGTGAAGATGTCTGCTAATTGCTCCTTTGAACTGATATATTCCAGCAAAACTTTCTTTTCTTGAACTTCTCTGAGATAATGATACTTTATAGATATATGCTTTGTCTTAGAGTGCATTACTGGATTCTTTGAAATGTTAATAGCACTAGTATTATCACAGAATATAGTTACTGGCTCGGTAACTTTCTCATTTATACCTTCCAATAGTTGTTTGATCCATGCTATATTGGTACAATTCAATGCTGCAACAACATATTCAGCTTCAGTTGTTGACTGTGAAATGCATCCTTGTTTCTTGCTAAGCCAACTCACTAGTCTTTCTCCTAAAAAGAAAGGTCCACCACTTGTGGTTTTCCTGTCATCTATGTTGCTTGCCCAATCAACATCAGTATAAACTTTTAAATCAAAATCATTCTTCTTTTCATATACTAAGCCATAATCTTTAGTGCCTCTCAGGTATCTGAAAATTCTCTTGATTGCTGTCATATGGGTTTCCTTGGGATTTGCAGAAAATCTTACAACAATACCTACTGCATGTGCTATATCCAGTCTACTATGCGCAATGTATTGCAACTTTCCAATCATAGATCGGTAAAGTGTCTCATCAACAGATGCAAATTCATCATTCTTTGATAGTTTACAGTTAGTAGTCATTGGAGTACTTACTGGTTTAGAATCCTCCATTCCAAATTTCTTCAAGATTTCCTTTATGTACTTGGATTGAGTAATGAAAATCTCATGTTTCATTTGCAGTATCTGTAAACCTATAAAATATTTTATCTCACCGATTAGTGACATCTCAAATTCTTTGCACATTTCATTTCCAAAATTCTTGCATAGAGAGTCATTTCCACAAAAAATAATGTCATCAACAAATATGGCTGAGAACAGTATTCCATTGTCCTCATCTTTATTCATGTACATATTGTTGTTTTCACTTGTCCTTATAAAACCAATCTTGATTAAGTACAAGTGCAATCTTTCATATCATGCTCTAGGTGCTTGTTTCAGACCATATAAAGCTTTTTTTAATTTACATACCTGATCTTTACTCCTGTCTTCAACAAATCCTTCAGGTTCAATATAAACTTCTTCTTCTAGTATACCATTCAAAAATGCAGATTTAACATCCATTTGATATACCTTGAAATATTTGAAAGCAACATATGCCAACAATGTTCTTACTCCCTCAAGTCTAGCCATGGGTGCAAAGGTCTCACCATAATCTATTCCTTCTTCTTGAGCATAACCTTTGCAAACTGGTCTTGCTTTGTTGCGAATGACCTCACCTTTTTTATTTAGCTTGTTTCTGAAAATCCACTTTGTACCGATTACATTTTTCTCCTTCGGTCTTGGGATCAGTGTCCATGTGTCATTCTTCTTGATTTGATCAATCTCTTCTGTTATAGCATTTACCCAATCTTCACTGTTAAATGCCTCTTTCACTATTCTCGGTTCAAATTCAGATACCAAACATGTGTTTTGTCTCAGTTTGTTCCTTGTCATCACCAAATCATCCTTATGTCCTATAATCTGACTTGATGCATGATGTCTTCTAACATATTTGCTAATATAGGCTCAGTAGGTTCTGTATGATCTTTTTCATCACTCGGTAACTGGACATTATCTTCATTTTCTTCAACAGATTTCTCGGTAGGACTTCTCGATTGAACATAAACAAATTCTTCATAATCTTCTAGTTCTTTGGAATTTCCTTCATCGTTTTTCTACAAATTCATCAATTTTCACATTTGCACTTTCCACTATTTTGTTAGATGACTTGATTAGACATTTAAATGCTTTACTTCTAGAAGAATAACCAAGAAATGTTCCTTCTTCACTTTTTTGATCAAACTTTCCATTTCTGTCATCTTTGTGAACATAGCATCTACTTCCAAACATTTTAAAATAATTTACATTAGGTTTCTTGTCATACCAGATCTCATATGGTGTCTTCATAGTTCCTTTCTTCAATTGAACTCAGTTCAGGGTGTAAACTGTAGTGCTGATTGCTTCTCTCCAAAATGTTTGAGGTACCCACTTTTCTATCATTAGGGTTCTGGCACAATCTACAATTGATCTATTTCTTCTCTTGGCTATCCCATTTTGTTGAGGTGTTCTCGGTGTAGATACTTGCCTTTTTATACCATGATCATTGCAGAATAAGTTAAATTCATCAAAAGTGAACTCTCCTCCTCTATCAGATCTAAGATATTTCAACTGTCTTCCTATTTCATTTTCAACTCTTGCCTTGTATCATTTAAACATTTGAAAAGCTTCTGATTTTTCTTTTAAAAACATGACTGACATCATCCTTGAGTAATCATCCACAAATAGTATGAAATACTTATCACCATAATAACTTTGAACTTTCATGGGACCACAAAGATTAGTGTGTACTAGATCTAAAATTCCTTTAGAAGTGTAGGACTTACTTGTAAAGCTTGATCTTATCAACTTACCCATCTGGCATCCTCGGCACATAGCATTTTCAGGTTTTTCCAAACTCAGTAGACCTCTTACTCGGTGCTTCTTACTTATTTTGATTAGATTATCAAAATTTACATGACAAAACCTTTTATGCCATAACCAGGTATCATCTATCTTAGCATAAAGACACTTGTTCTGAGTTGAGTCAAGATGAAATGTATTACCTGTTGTTTGTGTCTCGGTAGCAGCTAACTTTCCATGCTTGTCATGAACTTTGACAATTCCTTTCTAAAATTCTATTCGGTATCCTGTATTGTTTAGCTGTGCTACACTCAATAGATTGTATTTCAAACCTTTAACCCAGTATACATCATGACATTTAGAATTGTCAAGAAGTGTTATAAATCCTTTACCTTTCACCGGATATGGTGCATCATTACCAAATCTTACATAGCCTCCATCGTAGTCTTCTAATTTAACAAACTTGTGTTTATCGCCTATCATGTGATGTGAGCATCCACTGTCTATGATCCAAGAATCATTATTATTTATGTGAGATATTAGAGATTTTTATTCATACCTTTCTTCATCAGATCCATCTTTAATAGCCACATAAACAACTTCCTCAGTATTAGTTTCATCAGATTTTTCATCATTGGATTCATCATCAGCTACTAGACATGTCTTTCTATCTCTCCTTCTGAAGTTTCGACGTCCTTTGTATTGGTTGTCTTTCTGCCTGTTATCCCAATATTCTCTCTTTCCACTAGATTCTTTGTCAGGACAGTTAGAAGCCATATGTCCTATCTTATCACAATTGAAACATTTTAAAGGTAGCTTTCCTTTATACTTACTTTTGCCTCTCGGTAACCTTCTGGCTAATAATGCTTCAAACTCTTCTTGCTTCTTGATTTCCTCATACAATTTGTGCATCGCTTCCATGTTCTTACGAAATCTTTCACTTGCTCCACTATGATTCCCTTAGGAGTACTTACTCATTCTATCATTGTAATCATCAAATTCACCAATATGAAAAGAACTGGATGCAGATTCTACTTTATTTATCGAAGACCCACAGTTATCAAAATTACTTAACTCAAATGCATGTAGCTTACCAATAGTAGCATCCAAAGAAACTGGCATGTTAGGTACAGACCTCAATTCATTGATTGTAGAGACTCAAATAGCATAAGCTGGTAGAAGGGTTCTCAACAACTTACTTGTTATACCCTTTTCTTCAATAGTTCCACCTGCTCCTTTAATTTGATTGACAATCTCCTTTAGGCTTGTACTATATTGGGTTATGTTCTCACCTTCATTCATTCTCATGGATTCAAGTTGTCCTCTTAGACTATCTACTTTTGCTCTTTGAACATGTTCATCACCGCCATACACAGATATGAGCTTAGTCCACATTGATTTTAAATCATTGCAGCCTTCTAGGTCATTAAACTCTGAGTCGGTCAATGCTGATGTTATTTCAATCATAGCTTGAATGTGTTTTTGCTTTGCCTTTATCTCTTCCAAGGTCATAGGGTTGGTGCTCGGTGCAATGTAATCATTCTCTAGATAATATGTTTCATATTCTCCAATTCCTGATAAATGCAGCTTCATCCTTTTCTGCCATGTGGAGAAACTTGACTTGTTCAGCTTTGGTACATCCCTTTTATACATCTTCAGATCTTTGCCTCAAGTACCTTTAAAATTTTTCTTCTGGAGTCCAAATCTCTGATACCAATTGTAAGTTCTAATACTAATGTAAAGTACAGATGCCAATAGCTAACAAGATGAGAGGGGGGGGGTGAAACATACAAACTTAATCTTTCATAAAATCAACAGATTCAACCTCGGTAACTGATACTTCAGCAATATAACAAAAAACTACTAAACATGCAAACTCATAAACACATAATCATCATAACACTCATAACACCAGATTTAACGTGGAAACCCAAATAGGGAAAAACCATTGTGGGATTTCGGACCCACTAAGAAATATACTCTTTAAGAGTATGCTCGATTAAAAGCAAATCATGTTAAAGATTACAAACACATTGCTAGATGTGACCCGGTTAAGGGATTTCCCTCAGATCTGTTAGGATCTTCACTTTGTTAGAAGTGACCTTGTCAAAGGATTTCAAACACTCATTTAGAATGTAACCTTGCTAGAGGGTTTACAAAGAAGACTATTAAGTCCACTCGGTTAAGAGATTTCCTATCACTTACAAAATAACAGTAATAAAAATATATCTGCAACTTCACATCTGAAATGCTAAAGCAGATTCTTATTTGCTCAAAACAATCTAGTCATAGGACTTATCTTGTCCTTCTACTGGGCTCTCTACTCTGTTACTCAAAGAAGTCTTCAAGCTTCTGTGCTCGGTAATCACTATGTAGCATCCCTGTGCATACACTTGCTCGCATACATTGTTTATCAACAATTTCTTATTTATAAACAATTGCTAACTATTAAATCTCCTTGATCACATTTCCCATGATCAAGCTTAGCCACCAGATCTTGAAACTTGACTAGGTGCAATGTATCCTTTCAATCTGAAAATGTTTTACCTTGCCTCAGGACTTGCATTCCTTTCTTGGAACTTGCACAAAGTTTGCAGTTCAATTTGCGCTATAGATCTTCTTGCCGATTTTCCTTTGCCATAGATCCTTAGCAAACTTCATGCAAGACATACCAATCATTTATACATCTCCAGCTAATCATTGTCCTTCATTAAATAATGCTTTTATCCATCCAATGCGATCTGTCATAACTCGGTTGCAACTCGGTAAATACTAAACTTTACTTTGTAGACATTCCGCCTTCATTAACCGATATCGATAACCTTAGGATTTACCGACTAGGTTCCTTAGGGTTTGCCGACTAGTTTGCTCGGTGACATAGTATAGTATTAACCTTACAATCAACGACATTTGTAGGATATCAAAACAATCTAAACATCATGATCTCATCATTGTCTAACTCGATAATAGTTGCCCATTGAATAACTTATTTCTTCCCTTATTCATCACATTCTTTCTGTCTTTTACCGACATCTTAATTCTCTTCAAATCAATCTTCTCAAGATATGGCAACATAATACTAAATCAGATAATCAATTTCTTGAAATCAATGACAAAATAATGTTATAGAGATAGTTATCATCCTTCTTCAGTGATATCAATAATCTTCAACAACCTTCTCAATATCCTTAATGAATATCAACAATCTCTTGATATTGAAATGCCAACACCAATCCCTTTGACTGGGTAGTTAGAATCGTCCCCAATGGTTACTTCCTAATCAAAATTCTCCACCAGAGTGTCTAGGTGTTCTCTGAATCTAGTAATATGACGCGAGGCTCCACTATCAATCACCTAGGTGTTGAGGCTGGTTGAAACTTGGCTTGATAAGGTTGAACAGAAGGCAAACTTCTTGGGTTCATTCTCCACGGTAGCTTTTCCAACTTCAACAATGGAGGCTTGTTGTTTTGGCCTATCTAGACACTTCATTGCATAATGTCCATACTTATCACATCTAAAACACTGCACTTGAGATATGTCCATCCTCTTCTTGGAAGAGCCTTTTCCATTGGTGCCCTTGTCCTTATTCCTCTTGAAGTTCCTCTTCTTCCCTTTCTTGTGAGAGAGAGAGTTCAACACATGAATATCTTCATTGGTGGTATTTTGGTTAATCCCCCTGGTGATCAATCTGGATTCTTCTTGAATGTAATCCATCTTCAACAGATCAAACTTGGGGAGATTTGAACGTGCACTTATTCCTTGAATAAATGATTCCCATGATGTTGGGAGTCCATTTAGAGCCATCAACGTTAACTCCTTGTTGTCAATTAGATGACCAATTGTAGAAAGTTGGCCCCTCAATTCAGTGATCCTCATAAAATATGATGTGACAGTTTCTCCCTTATTCATCTTCACATGATGGAGTTATCTTTTCAATGTGAGAGTTATGTTGGTATTGTTTATTTCATACATGTCTTCAAGTTATTTGAACATGCAGTATGCTGTGTCATACTTTGAAATAACTGGAACTATATGGTCTCTAACTGCATCCACGATCACTTTCATAGCTTTTCCATTGTTCTTGTTCCATTGAATTTTCTCAACATCATTGTCTGGTTTAGGTATGTTTCCCTTTATAAATGAATCTAGTTCATTATCCTTCAAGGTAAGCATGATCCTAAAATTCCATGATACAAAGTTAGACACTCCTTCAAGATGATCTTTGAATCTGACTCCACTTGCCATTATGAAGAAAGGAATGTGATTTTTCCTAAGAACAAAATGATAGTCTAGATAATCTACTATCTAAAATCTAATTTGATCTTCCTTAACCTCGCCCTGATACCATGTTAAAGTAGATTAGATTTATTAGTAGATATAAATAGAGGTATCTTTTTAATTTTATTGTCTCACAAATGATGCTCTTACTAACCTACGAATCTTGCAGGTTGCTGAAAGTTTAAGGAGAAGATAGCATGTCCACAAAGTATGTTGATTCACCAAGTATTGATAATACTTCAAGTGTTTCTAATTATATCACAAATATTGCTGAGTATTGAGAATGAGATTGATCTCAAAGGCTTGCACTAATAGATTGTTGTACTTACCTTTCACCGATCTATCTTGGATTATATATATATGAGTGAGGAGACATATCGATGGATACACATGTCTCCACAGGTGTGGAGACATGTCTCTCCACCGATATGTCCATTTATTAATCATTGCAAACATAATACGTACTGATTCATAATCGATAGTTTATAATCCATTAACAAACCGATTCCTAATTAGTATGTTAGAATGATGATAACACAATCATCATTAAATCGATACACATTATTGAGTATAATAAAGATCAAGTAGCAAATCGATACACATTATCGATTATAGTAAAGATCAATGAAAGTAGTCGATACACAATATCGACTAGGTTTAGATCATGCATGATACTCAATGTAGATCGATGTAAACATAAATTTATACTTGGAAGAATAATAGTAATGATGATCGATGTGTGACCAACCATTTGATCATTCAATCAAATATTTACTCCACATAGAATAAATCAATATAATGATTTATGATTTAATATCCATTTATAATTATGTATGTATGTATACTAATATATGTAATAATAATAAACTCAATTATTATTATTATGTATATTGGTATACATACATACATATAACAAAATCATAGATCATTCTACTAATGTAATTATCATCCATGATTATGTTTATCTTACCGAAGCTATCATTATTAACAATAATGCAATGGAGTTTTTCCAAAATGCAGCACCATAAAGGAGGTAGGGTGATAAGAAGAATGCCACTATAAGGGATGGGAGGTTTATAAAGGATGAATGTTTGGTTAACAAACACATCAAATGAAGAATACTCTAGAGAAGAATATAAAGTACAAATATAAAAGAAGAAATTTACAACAAATAAAAATAAAGTCACATTATTGACAAGATAGGGACTGATACTTGTAAACATAAACAAAAATAAATTGAAGAGGTGAATGAAGAATCAAGTTTGGAAGAGGAATAATATAATTATTTATGGCCAATTAAACTACAACATGATAAAGTGGTGGATAATGTGAAACAACAAATTATTTAGCAGCTAAATGATGACATAACTTGTTTTTGTAAAGAATAGGTGATGATGCTCAAGAAGTTGACCATGTTTTCCCAACAAGACCTTTTGATGAAGTTAAAATGGTTGGAAAAAAATTGGAACAAGAAAAAACAACATCTGGTTAATCATCTGATTAAGTAGCAAAATTGGAAAAATGGCCTTGTTTTAATCACTACTCACCTTAACAACAGCAAAGTAAAACATGTGATGGTAGATTTGGGTGTAGATGTGAACATCATTTTGGATACAACTTAGAAAATATTGGGAAGATCTATGCTAGTTAATACACCAATAAATACTAGTCTCGAAAAAGGTTATGGTATGGAAACCTTGGGTACATGAAAAAATATAGAAGTAGATATTAAAGGGCTAAAAATAATAGTGGATTTTGAAGTAGTTGAAATAAAATCTAACCCTTCAATACGTTCAGGACATTATTGGGTCTAAGGTATATTTGTTGATTCAAATGACATATTTGGCTTAGGAGATAATCCTTTTTGAATGATAATAAGATAGTTCATATCCCGCTAAGTGATATAGACGATAGATCTTATGTAGAAACCATACAAGATGGTAACTCATGACCTATCTATTTTGGATCCAAGACTTTTAATATTGCAGAACTACCATAGTTGACATAATGTGTTTGGATTTAGATGGGCCTTTATGATATAAAGCCACTCCAAAGATACATCAAAGAGAAATCATTCAATGGATAACACAAAACACATAACATATTAAACTACCAAGGGTTTTTGGAGTTGGAGATGCAAAATAATATATACTAGATATGGAACATACATTTAAATATGAACAAATGAGAATTAATAAACTTCAAGATACCTTGGGCTAATGCATCTTCTTGGTGGAACACAAATAGACACACTATCCCTAATTGGCATGCCTTTAGAATTTCAATCAAATCTTGGTGCATACAAGGAGGATATGCCCTAATCCATAAATGTAGTAGAATGAATACCCCTAAAGATAAAATTGAAATTTGCATCACTATATAGAAAAAGATATAGGAAATATGACTACTACCTTTACATCCAAATATTTTATTGGACTTGAACATCAGTAGCCCAAACCTAGTACATCAATCGAGAAAGAAGAGTAGAAACCAAGGAGTGTGAATAATCGCAACAAGAATTCATTCAAACATTATCCTTTTGGAATGACAATGCACAAAGATGTGTAAGGAATACACTAACATTGAGAGGATGTTTATGCAAAAAATTCCAAATCTTACAATAGTTACAAAAAAAATAGAAATAAACATAAATAACATGCATACTAAAACACAATGATTTATATGGGAAAAAATCCACACTGCAAAATCCACCCAATATATTATTCAAAAATCAACAATAGATTACAACATATCTATAGAAAAAGATTATCATAGGAGTATCACCAACAAAGATCCAAAGGCAAATCAATAGCTATTAGACTCTAAGAATGTGTCACAATACACAATCGTAATACAATACCCTCATAAAATAAGATTTCCTTTAGGACAATCAAAGAATGCAAAATATCCATTATTAGATCTCTTACCTAATGATAAACCTTCAATATTTATTGATAAATTATATATAAAATGTGTCTTTTCAGGGTGGTTGCCTCGAACCCCTAGGGGATCCATCTCCCCTTGCGAAACCGCATGCTCATTTATCAATAGTAACCTTTTATTATTGCAAGGTTGACACACCATCTTATTAACAATATGTACTACACTAAGAAAAATAAAATAAATATTTTTCAAGCCAACTTTGAAAAATATAAGGCTACAAGAAAACCAACCACCTCAAAATGAAGGATTTTGGAAGCTAGTTGAATGGTTAGAAGAACGAAAAAAATTGGTAGAGAACAAATATTATAAGGTACAAAATGATGAGGAAGGACTAGACCCTAAGATTGAGGTAATTATTCAAGAAAAAGAATGTGTGTTGTAATTAAAAAGGGATTCGTAAGAGTTGTTTACATTTTTGACAAAAAATAAGTCTAAACATTCAAGCTCATGACCATTGAATATATTTTAGCCTCTCGAATAGTAATTATGTTTGAAAAGTTATCTGTGTGTTGGTAAAAGGAAGTCTAGGTACCAAAAGGCCAAAAGAGCTTCTAATGATGACCACATTCCACACCAAAGGAATAGAAAAATAACTTTGTGCAAGTCACATTCTTTATTTCACCCACATAGCATGTTGGTATTTTGGTATGGTTTTGTCATTGATGTCAACACCTACTAAACACTTATCAACTCTGGCACTTTGGAGAATCAGCAACATTCACCGGCAAGCAAGTGACTTATGCACAGTCACTGGTATTTGGTACACTGGTAGGATATAATATTCACCAGCACTTGGAATAGCATGGAAAACACCTAGTTATGTCGAAGACTTCATTTGGACATTTTGTTTTGGAGTTTTGTTCATTGGCATATTCGTATTTGCATATTTGTTGTTACTGGCAAATAGGTCCAGGATATACACCGACAAGTTTATCTTTTCCAGATCAGCACGACACGCTATGGAGATGTCTCATTATTGTTGTAAATGCATGAAGCCAACACGTAGAATCAGTTATTGCATTGGACATTGTTTTGTTTGTAAATTGATTTTATTGTAATATCCTTTAGAGCCGACCTACTAAAATTGGTCTTAGGTTATGATATAAATGTAAGATCTTATTTGTAAGATCATATGTGAAATGCGAAAAAGTATTATGTGAAGGTATATGCGAGAATAAGGAGAGCTATACACGCAAACACCATTTGAAGGTTGAAGGAAGGTTTTTGTGAGGACAATCAGAACTACACCGGTACTGAATCCAATATAGAAAGATACTAATTTGAGCAGTACATCCTTATTGGATTTAACCATCCAATTGTAGTCAGTGTGACTCCTAATTGTGTTTGAGTAGTGAGCTCTAGGCGCTTGGCCTTTCTGCATGTGCAGACCCCATTTGTATACACATACTTTATTTAGTAGTATCATCTGATTGTGGGTAAGGTTTCCCACCATAGTTTTTCCCCTTACAGGGTTTCCATGTACAAATATTGGTGTTATGTGTTGTGGATGACTTTTTTTTTTGTTTCATGCATTAATCTTTACCGGTATTATAATTAACTGATAAAACTGTCTACCGACATTAAAGACTGGTTTACCGGTATTAAGCATTAAGTTGGTAAAGTTGTTTTTGGTTTGAATTTGTGAGACAACTGATTCACCCCCCCTCTCAGTTGTCTCTAGGACCTAACAATTGGTATCAGAGCTTAGTCCTCTTTTTGCAGAAGTTTAACAGCTTGAGGAGATCCAATGTCTACAAACTATTTTAGGAAGGACAGTCCTAAACTTGATGGAACCAACTATGGCATATGAAAGATCAGAATGGAGACACATTTAAATTGCATTGGAAAGGACATCTGGGAAGTTACAAAGAATGGCTATACTGCTCCTACTCCTAGTCAGCCTAATCCACCTACCTTAGGAAAAGATGAAGAAAATGATTGCAAAGCACGAGAAGCACTTTTGAGCACATTAACATATCAACAAATCATGGGATTATCAGATAGATCAACTGCTAAAGCTATTTGGGATCATTTGGAAACACTAAATGAAGGAGATTCCACAGTCAAAATTGCAAAACTTGAAAGCTTCCGGGTTTGGTATGAAAATCTTAAAATGGAAGAAGATGAAAGGATTTCTACTTTTATGGAAAGAGTTAATGAAATTGTTTTGGGTATTAAATGTTGTGGAGGAACTTTAAGTGAAGATGAAATTATTTCAAAAGTTTTAAGAGGATTGCCACCGGCATATAAAATGAAGGTTACTACTATAAATGAGTTAAGAACAATGCCTAATACATCAGTAGCTAGGGATACATTGATTGGAAAACTTTCAGCTTTTGAAATTGAGGAATTTGGTCCTGTTGCTACTATAAAGACATATTTAGCTTTTAAGGCATCAACATCATCTACACCATCATTTGACAAGTCTGATTGGAAAGCCTTTTATGCAAGAGAACTTGAGGAAAGCAGGACAAAAAATGAAGAACTTGAAGAACTTGAAGCACTATTTGCAAGAAAAATGCCTAAAGATCCAATTGGAAGTAAGTATGAAGGTAAAGCACCCTTTAAATGCTTTAACTATAATAAGATTGGTCATATGGCTTCTAGATGCCTTGATAGACATGCTAGACTAAGAGAAGAAGCTAGGAGAACATACAAGCCTAACCCTGAATATCAAAGATACAGATTTAAGAAGAATAAAGATAAATCTTGTTATCTTGCCGATGAAGGAGTGACTGATGATTCTGATGAAGATCTGATAGACAATGGATGGATTTTTGTTGCTATAATAGAAGATCAACTGACACCTACTATTCAACTGGTAGAGCAAGCCCTGGCAGCTAAAGTTGAAGTTAAGGATGAATGGATAATTGATTCAGGATGCTCACATCATATGATTAGAGATAAAAGTAAATTCTTGAACTTTCAGGAATATAATGGAGGATTAGTGAGATTTGGAGATGATAAAGCTTGTTTGATTAAAGGTAAAGGTACAATATCTCTTGATGGTAAGCATAATACTAACAATGTTTACTATGTTGAAGGTTTAAAGCATAATCTTTTGAGAGTTGGTCAATTAGTTGAGAAAGGATTTCAGTTACAATTCAAAAATGGAAAATGCAAAATCATGAATAGAACTGGTTTGGAAATTGCAACTAGTAATCAAACTAGAGGTAATATCTTTCATTTGAATAACAGTGAAAAGACATGCTTGATTGCACATATTGATGAAAGTTGGCTATGGCGTAAGAGACTCTGTCATGTAAATTTTGATTGCATGGTAAAAATCAGTACTACTAAGGCAGTTAGAGATTTACCTAAAATTGTCAAACCTCAAAATACAGTATGTAAGGAATGTCAATTTGGAAAACAAGTTAGAGCTACTTTTAAAAGTATTCCAGAAAAATCAAATAATTCTCTTGACTTAATTCATACTAATTTATGTGGTCCAACTAGAACTAAAAGTTTGCAAGGTGATAGATATTTCATGCTAATCATTGATGACTACTCTAGAATGTGTTGGGTTACTTTTCTCAGAGAAAAATCAGAAGCACTTGGAAAGTTCAAACTGTTCAAAGCAATGGTAGAGAATGAAACTGGTAAGAAAATCAAATGTATGAGATCAAATCAAGGAGGAGAATTTACATCTAAGGAATTTAATGCATTATGTGAAGTGAATGGAATCAGAAGACAACTATCAGCACCCCGGACACCACAACAAAATGGAGTCATTGAAAGGAAAAATAGAACTATCTTGGATGCAGCAAGAAGTATGTTATCAGAAGCAAATCTACCACATGTGTATTGGAGAGAGACAATAAGTACAATGGTCTATACATTCAACAAAGTTCACATCAAAGGTGAAATTGGTAAGACCCCTCAAGAACTATGGTTTGGTATTACTCCTACTCTTAAATAATTTAGAATATTTGGAGGTAAATCCTATATTAGTGTAGTGTCGTAAATTGTACGCACTTGCTAAAGCAGTACAATTTCACACCTAGTTTAGCACCCGCCTTGGCGCATTTTGCATTTTGCACTGCATTTCCCCTTTAGCACTTAATTAATCAAATTAATTAGGTCTAAGGTCCTATTTCATCATCTTTCAGTTGGGCCCTTTCATTAAAGTGTGCCCCTTTCATTTTATTCCTCTAATACATCATTTAATCAAAAACCCTAATTAGGTCCTATTTTGAACTTGGGGGCTTGATTTCAAGGGTCAAAACATCTCGAAATCACCTATAACTTTGGGATTCGCTCTAAAATCATCATATCCGATGGCCCTGAAAATTTGGTGAAAATTTGTCAGGACCATGGCGCCCGGAGTGCACACGGTCCCGGACATTTTTCCCAAAATTTTAGGAGTGCAATCCAATCATAAAATAAAGCTTAACCCCAAGAAATTGGCGGGAGATTCAATCTCTAGGTCGACCAAAAGTTGAAATTAAGACCTAGGGTTTCATATATAAGAGCTCTCTTTCTTCATTTGAAAGGATCCGAATTTTGGTTTCAGGGACCTTCTATACAGTGAAAGAGCAGATCTTTAAGACTTCAACAAACATCCACCCATCAAGCATTGATCAATTTCATTCGTCCATTTAGGGCTTTGAAGACATTGAAGAGCAATAACGGATCACCGACTGAAGATTGGCTTGTACCCCTCCCTTGGGGTTGGGTATGATTTCATGTTATTTTCATGTCTTTGCATAAGCCTCACTATATCATTTGTATTCATGCTTTAGATCACTTTGCATCTTGATTTGGAGCATTTACATTATCATTTACAAGCAATTAGGGTTTACTTTCTAGGTTGCTCTAGTTTGCTTACTTGCATTTTAGGATCTTGCACACACACAAGGTCTGCACACACACTACTTTTACAATACAACTTGGCTATTTGTGGAGGTGGAAATCACCAAAGCGGGGGTTTGACTAAGGCAAAACCCTATATAGCCACCCACCATACCTTTTCAGATATAAGTGCAGGTTTCGGGATTCGGACGATGCCGCAAGTTGCAGATCTGATGGAAGCGGACCGAGACAGAACTTCACACCAAATTTTGGGGCAAAAGACCAGGACAGGGGTGTGGGGTGCCCTAGTCCTGCCAGGACAGGGGCGCTAGGCACCCTGGTCCCTGGGACAGGGGCGTTGGGCGCCCTGGTCCCTGGGACAGGGGTGCTGGGCGCCCTGGTCCTTCTGTTAGACAACAAGTTTCAAACAACTTTTCAGGTTACCAAACAACAGTTTCAGGAGCAGAATCAGGACAGTGGTGCCTGCGCCCCCATCCCGAACATTTTCACTCAGATTTTAACTCTGGGTACACATCTGCATTCTTGTCTTGTCCTTGTGTTTACAGCTTTCCATTGTTTAACTTCAATCCTGCAATCTTGTTATTAGCTCATACTTGCACTTTGGAATTGAACTTGCATCATTTTATCTTTCAATTACAACAAAGGAATAGAAACCCTAATAGGTAGCCCTTTGCTCTCTCTTTCACAAAAAGAAGTAGCCAATTGTGTGATACCTCTAGGCTCTTTCATATTCCACAATGTGTGTCGAAAGGTAGGATTAGGACATGTTAGCCTAGTCTCGCTTTTTCCCCTACACATTTTGGTGAACCTGACGTGAACCTTATTATTGCTTTCTCTTGCATTGCATTTGTTAGATCTAGATTTAGTGTGTGTCATTTAAGTTTCATTTTCAAAAAAAAAAAAAAAGAAAAAAAAGAAAAAAAAAAAAAAAAAGAAAAGAAAAAAGAAGAAGAAAGAGTGTGTTTCTTTGTTTCTTTGCATTGTGTGTTTAAGTTTTATGCAACTTTTATTTCAAAATGTCGGATTTTTATTTGCAAGATGTTCATATTTATGATGATGTATGCAATTATGTCGATTATGAGTATAGCCAAGATGAATTAGATGAAGCTTTAGATGAGTTTTTGAACCCTAAAGATACCAAACCTTCATTTTACCAAAGACTCATAAACATTGTTACTATGCCATTTCAGTGTGATGAGAAAGATAAGTCGAATGATTCCTCTCAAGGGTACATTCCTATTAACTCTTCCACTAAATCTAGTAACATGGTTGTTTTCAATGATCCCCTCTATGAAGAGATGTCTCCTTTTCAATCAAAAGGTAAACCTTTTAATAGATATGATCATGCTTTGTGGGATGATGCTCTTGATGACTTTGTGGCTTGATCGAAACCTTTAAACAAGAACAAAACTTCTAAATTGGTTAACATGATAAACTTGAAAGAGCATAATAAGCCTCTCTTTGAAGTCCAAGGTGCTTATCCTTCTCCCACCTTTCAAGTTCCTAAATCACCTCTCCTTACTATCCAAGGAGGGTATGGTCATGATTCCTTTCTTACTCTGAATAAACCTATCATCACTGTGCAAGGAAGAAAACCTATGAGTCCTTATAGTTATGCCAAGCAATTGACTAGAGAGAGTTATCATGCGGTTGCCCATACTTATCATACTAGAAATAATAGGCAGCCTAATCCTCCTCCTGTTACTCTAGTTTCTTTTCCTAATCCTCAACCAATTCTTCTGCAAGCTCCACGTATTTCACAAGTTCTTGGTAAGGAATATGATCTCATAGAACAACTTAAGGCTACCCCTGCTAAGATATCCCTTTGGGATTTGATCCAAACTTCTTCCGCTCATCATGGAATGTTACAAGATGCCTTGAAAGATTTGAATGTTCCTCCACCTAATACATCTAGTAATATAATGTCTTTGGTTAACTCTGTGATGAATCCTAAAGCTCAAATTGTGTTTACTCAAGATGAGTTGCCTACTAGTGAAATTCAACATCAATATGATCCCTTGATGATTGTGGTTATCATAAATGACACTGCTATAAGACGAACACTGGTAGATAATGGCTTTGGCCTTAATGTGTGTAGCATTAATCTATTGCATAAGATGAATGTGGATACATCCCTTATTGAGCTTGACTCTCGTCCCATTCGAGGCTTTGATAATGTGGCTAAGTCTTCATTAGGTATTATCACCTTACCCCTCACAGTGGGGCCTGCTACTTTGCCTACTCCTATCCATGTTATGTCAGGAAATCTAACATACAAATTGTTATTAGGGAGACCTTGGATTCACAGTATGCAAGCTATCCCCTCTACATTGCATAGACAAGTTAAATTTATTTATAACAATAAGACATATACCTTGATAGGTGATACTAATTTTCAAGCTTTTTTGCAAACATCTACTTCCAAAGGGAGTTCTTCTAAGCCTTCCTCTTCTAGTGATGACTCTTTAAACAAGATACCTATGGATGAATCCTCACTCTTTGATGATCAAAATTCTTTGGATGAGTCTGAAGTTCCTGAAGAAGATTCTTCTCAACTTGAATCTACGCATGAGAAGGCTTTTGATGCTGAGAAGGTTCTCACAGAAGACGATTGGGGATCTCTTGATTTTAATCCCACCTTTGTAGGTGAATATAGGGTTCCTCCTAGAGAGCTTAAAGTTAAAAAGAAGGAAGAAGCTAAAAATCAATCAACCTTACCTAAGCCTATGAGCAATAATTTTGTGGCCGCTTCTCGAACTTCTTCTCCTCACACCTCTAATTCTGAAGAATTTGATTCTTTGTCTTATGAAAAACCACCTTCTCTTTCTGAAATGGCTAATCGTTATGGTCATGGTTTTCATATTTTAGCTAAGTATGGGTATAATGGAAATGGTTGTGGTGCTCACGAACAAGGGATAAAGGTTCCTCTAGGGAATAATCTTTATGATGAGACCTTTGGACTTGGTTATAATCCTTGCAAGCACACTAAAGCTTCTAAGAGACCATGTATTAGTGTTAATGTTATTTCTACATCTCTACCAATGAGACACCCTGAGTATATTGATGGGGATCCTTCGTGTGCCTATGCTTTGGATGTCTTTCCTACCGATGATGCTTTAGCTGAGTTTTTAGGAGCATATGATACTCTTCCTCGTTATCATCACAATAGGGGACTTCCTTATTGTTTGAACATTGAAGCCTATTTTGGAAAAGAAATTGATAATGATGAGATTGTGGAAGAATTCCCTCAGTTAAAGGATACTCCTCAACAAAGTAATCTTCTCATAAGTGACACCATTGATGTTAAGATGGATCCTTGCAATGAAGAAAAAGTTATTAAAATTGGAAAATGTTTGGATGAAGAAGAACAAAAACAATATGCAGATTTATTGCGTGAATTCCCTGAGATCTTTGCTTGGACATATTCTGACATGCCTAGTATAGATCCTAAGATTGTTACTCATAATATTGTCTTAGTTCCGATGCTAAGCCTGTGAAACAAAAGATTCAAAAAATGAATCCTAAGGTAGCTTTGCTTGTTAAGGCTGAGATTGAGAAATTATTGGAGGCTGGATTTATCCGCCCTATTGATTATTCCCCATGGATTTCAAATATTGTCACTGTGGCTAAATCAGATAATAAAATAAGAATGTGTACCGACTTTCAAGATTTAAAAAAGGCTTCTTTAAAAGATGATTTCCCTCTTCCAAACATTGACATGATAGTTGATTCTACAGCAGGACATGCTTTGTTATCCTTCATGGATGGTTTTTTAGGATACAATCAAATTTTCATTAATCCTCAAGATCAATTCAAAACTACTTTCACCACTCCTTGGGGTACGTTTTGTTGGGTAATGATGCCTTTTGGACTTAAAAATGCTGGCGCAACTTATCAACGAGCGATGACCCTTATCTTTCATGATTATATGCATAAGATTTTAGAAGATTATGTTGATGATATTTTAGCCAAATCCATTCTCCATATAGATCATATTAAGATCCTTCGTCAAATCTTTGAAAGAATTCGTAAATATTACATGTGCTTGAATCCCCAAAAATGTGTTTTTGGTGTGGATAGTGGAAAACTATTAGGATTCATAGTTTCGCATCATGGGATTGAGGTGGACACTAAGAAAATAGATGCTATTGTCAACATGCCACCTCCTAGAAATGTGTCTCAACTCAAAAGCTTACAAGGAAAGATTCAAGCTATTTGTAGGTTCGTATCTCAACTTGTAGATTGTACTTTTCCTTTTACTCAACTTCTCAAAAAGAATATCACTTTTCAATGGAATGAAGATTGTCAGCAAGCATTTGAAGATTTAAAAGTATATTTGGCTAATCCTCCTATCCTTCAACCCGCCGAACCTTCTAAGCCCTTTCTTCTTTATACAGTTGCTTCCTCTCATGCTCTCGCAGCATTATTGGCACAACATGATAAAGATGGTAAGGAGTGTCCGGTTTATTACATAAGTCGTACCTTACTTGATTATGAGACCCGATATTCTGCGATAGAAAGACAATGCTTGGCCTTGGTGTTTGCGACTCAGAAATTGAGACATTATCTTTTAAATTCAGAAGTCCACGTCATGGTAAAGTTTGATCCTTTGAAGCATCTTTTCTCTAAAACTGATTTATCAGGGTGTCTAGCTAAGTGGGTTATGATGTTAACTGAATTTGACCTTAAATTTGTTTCACAAAGAGCAATTAAAGGGCAAGCGTTGACCGATCACTTAGTTGAGGCCCCTTCACCTTTCTCCTTCCCTAACCCTAAGTCTTTTCCCGATGACTTCATTCTTTATACAGAGAAAGATGAAACTTGGGAGTTGTACTTTGATGGCTATAAGTGTCATACGGGATCGGGGGCAGGTGTTGTTCTGATTTCTCCTACAAAGAAATCCATTCCCTTATCTTATCGTCTCAATTTCCTATGTACCAATAACATTGCTGAGTATGAGGCTCTTATAGTAGGAATAAAGGCAGCCTTGGCTTTGAATGTAAAGCACATACATATTTATGGAGATTCTCAATTGATTATAAGACAAGTAACAGGACTGTATCAAGCAAAACAAGGCAAATTATCACAATATAAAGACCTTGCTATCTCTTTGTTACAAAAATTTGATTCTTATACCATGGAACCTGTTCCTCGAAAAGATAATCGACATGCGGATGCAATGGCATGTGTGGCTTCTCTTGTATCTTTAGAGGACCCTGTGGTTGATATTAAATTTGTTATTCACAACCTTATTTCCCCAGCTATTGTAGATGATTCTAGCTTAGTGACATGTTGTGACTTTATAGACTCAGATGAATGGTATTCGCATATCGTAAGATACTTGACTGATGGTACCTTTCCTGATTCTGCCAATAGGAACACTAGGGCTAGAATTCGCAAGCTGTCCGCTAGATATATCATTCTTTCCAATGTTCTTTACCGAAGGGGTTATAATGGTCTTCTCCTTCGCTGTCTTAACAAATCGGAAATCCCTATTGCTCTTGAAGAGGCACATTTAGGTGCCTGTGGGGGGCATTTTGGAGGCAAATCCTTGGTTCAAAGGTTTCTTCGTATGGGATATTATTGGCAAACTATGCAGAAGGATTCTTTTTCATTTGTTAAGAAATGTCATCAATGTCAACAACACAATAATCTGATTCATGCTCCTGCCCAAGAACTTCGTTCTCATGTAGCTTCTTGGCCTTTCTCTGCATGGGGGTTGGATCTCATCGGTAAAATCTCTCCTCCTTCATCTCAAGGACATACTTTCATTATAACGGCAACAGATTACTTTACAAAGTGGGTAGAAGCTGTTCCCCTTTGCTCTACTACTGCTGAAGTGATTTGTCGATTTCTTCTAGAAAACATTATTTCTCGATTCAGGATACCTTCCACTATAATCTCAGATAATGGGACATCATTTAAGAACAAGGACGTGAAGAAATTCCTCGAGAAATATCATATCAAACATCGATTTTCTACACCATACTATCCTCAATCAAATGGTCAAGCCGAATCATCCAATAAGATAATTGAACAAATTCTTCGCAAAATTGTGAATAAGCATGGTAAGGATTGGAGTACTCGGCTAATTTATGCTCTTTGGGCCTATTGAATGAGTGTACGAATTGCTACAGGAACCACCCCTTATAATCTTTTTTATGGTGCTGATGCTATTATGCTTTTAGAGTTAGAGATTCCATCACTTAGAGTTTCTCTCAAAGGTATAGTAGATGATGACTCTTATAGAGAACAAAGACTTCAACAGCTTGAGATGCTTGATGAACAGCATATAAATGCTCTTGAGCATATTCAAGTGTATCACAAAACTCTACAACAAAGCTATAATGATAAGGTTATTCAACGTTCCTTCTCAGTAGGTGACTTAGTTCTCTATGAGAATCAACGCAATGTGAATGCCTTACCTGAAGAAAAGGGAAAATTTAGTCCTAATTGGCTTGGACCGTATATTGTTATTGAAGATTATAGATCAGGTGCTTACAAAATAGCGGATGTAGATGGTACGCCTCTTAAAGAACCTATAAATGCTATGCACTTGCGTAGATACTATGCTTAATTCCTCATTCCTTATCTTTCATTTCATCTATCTTCTTTTCACTTCTTCAAAATTGGATAATATGTTAGCATATCTTTGTTAGAGCAAATAGAATTAAATGATGTTTTGTTTAATCTATATTGCTTTGTTCCTGACAAGCTTGTTTCTTTACTCTATAGTTTGTCTTGAATTCATCTATGTAAATTGCAAAAGATTTACATTTCCATTATGCTGGCATATTATACAATGTCTTTATGTGTTAAGTAGAATTGTATCATGTTGTGTTTAAGTTCAAATTAAATCACATTAGTTATATGATTCTTAGGCCTAACACATATTTCTTCTCTATCATCAATGTAGTACTTGATTTAATCAAGTCACAAATGTATCAATTTAATCACAGAGTATTGAAAAATCAATCACATGGAAATTAAAATTCAGAACATACATGTACATCTACTAAATGTATTAACTTTAATCAAAATATACATTGTTTTAGGCATTAAAGATAACACATTTGAGACAAAGAGAAGCATGTATATATATATATGTGGATCGTGTGTTCATATACAAAAGTAGGTCACTATACATCCAAAGTGTGACCTATCCTACATCATGAGATCATCTCCTATCCCTAGGGCTAGTGGCTGGAGAGTGACGACTAGACGCTCCCTCCTGATCTGGCTGTGAAGGTGGACCCATAGGTGCATAGCGTGATATAGACCGTGAATGACTCTGAGAGGAACTCCTACGATCCCTATCCATAAGGATCACGCGATACGAGGTAGCCTCAGCCTGAGCTGCTGCTAGGTCATGCTGTGCCCGCTGAAGGTTCTCTGATAGAACTCTCTCTCTCTCCCTCCATATTTCCACCTGTACTCGAAATGGGGAAAACAAGTCCTCATGCCAACCCGCATTCCCTTGAGGCCTATAAGCAACCTATGAGGAACTAGGGATCTATGCCATCATGGAAATATCTGTCACTGCTTGTTGAATCAAGGAACGCCACTCCTACACATTAGCTGTAGCAGTAGAACAGATTTTGTATTAGTACCATTCTATATCATCAAAATATTAATCAATCAATATAAAACTACTATACCTAGATCTCCCTCGCGCCAGTAGGGATCGTGATATGGTAGCATTTGTGATTGGGAACTACTAGGCTCCCCACGCTCAAATGATCTATGCACGATGGGTACAGGTCTCTGTATCACCTTGTGTTCCCCCTTTTGGGGAATATGAGGGGGATCCAAGGCTATGGTATCATCTCCTGAATGGTGGGGAGCTGCATCTAACTCCTCCTCATAATCTCTATCCTCCTCCTCCTCATCATCCTCATCCTCATCTGCATCCTCACCCACATCCTCATTCTCCTCATCATCATCTCTATCTGTGTCATCCTCCTCTCCTTCCTCCTCCTCCTCGGCACTAGGCTAATCTCCTATGGGTGGGTCAGGATCTCCTGCCTCCTCATGACCCTCTCCCTCCTCTGGCTTCTCCGATATAGATCCCTAATCCTCATCTCGGTCTCCATGTCTCCATGGACTTGGATGGCCTGTCGGGTAATCTGGTGGAAAGATAGGCCCTGGGTATGTCCTCACCAACCATGAGAGATACCTGCACTGTGCTCCGGGATCTACGGAGTAATCAGTGACCACATCCTAATCGGACCCCTCTATATCTGTAATCTTGATATCATCTGTCATAGGTCTCGCTACTGCTCTGGGTCTGGGAAGGACTCGTGAGTGTCAAGTATAGATAGGTACATCGGCTGGAACACACTGCTCTAGCCCAAACTACCTCCGTACTCAGTCAAAGTAGAATGGGACTATGATATGTGAGTATCGTCCTCTCAGTAGGCGGTTCCTCTGTAAGCATGCTAGCTGCCTCTCCATTCCATCCCATCTGTGCATCCGCAGATATGGTCTCCATACTATCACCTTAGCTGTCAATCTATCGAATGTCACTCTCCAATATAGTAGATCCCCAAATCTCCACTCGCTGGTAAGTGGATAGGCAAACACCCTAGGTCGCTCGCTAGCCGCACTCATCGGATAGCCGATAGGCCTAGTGCATGTGAAGTGCTCAAATATCCACACCTGCAGAAGTGTGCATGTCATCAAGCTACAACCTTGTCCAAACACATACTCCTCGAGGTCGTGATAGAGATGTGCAAGCATACTCCGACTCCAGGCATATACTCTCCTATGTCTCTCCATAGCCCTGATGCACCATGTGAGACCCCCATGCATGTGCATACCTTGCCCATTAGGGCAAATGGCTAGTGCAATGATGGCAATCATAAGACGTCTCACAAGGGGCACCTCTCCTGTAGGATGTAAGAGCCAACTGACCATGATGCGACCTCTCATCTCACTCGGCATGACTCTCCCTATGCAGTATATCTGCTCCCTCTGATGGTCCTCCACTGATCGATCGATCACGTATGTCATGGTGGCTCCTCTGATAGGTAGGCGAAGTATGTGGTACACATCCTCAAGTGTAACTGTCATCCCTCCTACTGGGAGATGGAATGTACATGCGTCAGGATCCCATCGCTCCTTAAGTGCCATCAACATCGCAGGATGGAATCGAATGGCCGACATAAGAATCACATACCACAAACCTACTATCAATAGCGTATCCCTCTCTGCCCGAGTCAGCCAGGGAATCTGATCTCGCAGACTGCAAAGAATCTGCCCCGCAGTATGCTCTCTCATGTATGGGAGACCCTGCGATGCGAAAACATCAGTGTAACCAGTACTCAATCATCAAAATCATCTATGTGAAAAATGAAAACTATCGAACATCGAAAGCTAACCTTGACACCCCTTGCCAAGTCTTGATTGGGACCATGGCACTCTGTCAGGGACCATGGCGCCCTTCAGGGACCATGGCGCCCTCAGAGGACCATGGTGCCCTCAGAGGACCATGGTGCCCTTTAGGGACCATGGCGCCCCCACAGGGACCATGGTGCCCTGATAGGACCATGGCACCCTGGGTGGGACCCAGGGTCAGATTCTAGGGCCCGCATTCGATCACAGAAACTCAAAGTCAACAGAAATGCAAAAAGTCAAAGTCAAAGTTTAGTCAGCTCACCTCATCCAGTGGCTCGTCACTGATCACGGCTTGTCGCATGATCTCCATCCTTCTGGGATGCTCCAGTCATCGTGAAGGCATGATGATGGCTATGTGGGCTCCGCTACAATAAACAATACTCAGAAATCAACAAAGTGACAAATGCAATAGTCACTTTCAAGGTATATATTTTCATTTTGGTTTCAAAACCCTAATTTTCCTCTATCACTCATTTCATCATAACTTGAGTTTGGGAGACGCGATTTTCGAACTGTTTGTTACATAGGAATCGTATTTTTGTTCCCTTACTCCCTGGATGTTCCAAAATGTGCTCTAATGAAGCCTCTTCAGTGAACATCTCTCATCAATAATCTCTCACACAATTTGTCGTAAGTAAACATGCTATCCTGTTTCACGTCCCTAATAAGCAAGCCGAAACAGGGGGGGCATATAGCTACTCACAAATTTCATCACTTTCCTTAGTAAGCATTAGGTGATTTTGTGATCTAACGTGTGTTTTGTAGGGTGTGGTTCCTAACTGTGTACTGCAGATACCGCTGGGGGCTTCATTCGACAGACTTATGGATATATCCTTTTTCAAATAATGTTTACTTTTATGTACTTTAGCTTGCATATGCACGTAGTACTCATATGACCGCTAAAGTGGGGGCTAAATGTAGCGTCGTAAATTGTACGCACTTGCTAAAGCAGTACAATTTCACACCTAGTTTAGCACCCGCCTTGGTGCATTTTGCATTTTGTACTGCATTTCCCCTTTAGCACTTAATTAATCAAATTAATTAGGTCTAAGGTCCTATTTCATCATCTTCCAGTTGGGCCCTTTCATTAAAGTGTGCCCCTTTCATTTTATTCCTCTAATACATCATTTAATCAAAAACCCTAATTAGGTCCTATTTTGAACTTGGGGGCTTGATTTTGGGGGTCAAAACATCTCAAAATCACCTATAACTTCGGGATTCGCTCTAAAATCATCATATTCGACGGCCCTGAAAATTTGGTGAAAAGTTGTCAGGACCATGGCGCCCGGAGTGCACACGGTCCCGGACATTTTTCCTGAAATTTTAGGAGCGCAATCCAATCATAAAATAAAGCTTAACCCCAAGAAATTGGCAGGAGATTCAATCTCTAGGTCGGCCAAAAGTTGAAATTAAGACCTAGGGTTTCATATATAAGAGCTCTCTTTCTTCATTTGAAAGGATCCAAATTTTAGTTTCAGGGACCTTCTATATAGCGAAAGAGCAGATCTTTAAGACTTCAACAAACATCCACCCATCAAGCATTCATCAATTTCATTCGTCCATTTAGGGCTTTGAAGACATTGAAGAGCAATAAGGGATCACCGACTGAAGATTGGCTTGTACCCCTCCCTTGGGGTTGGGTATGATTTCATGTTATTTTCATGTCTTTGCATAAGCCTCACTATATCATTTGTATTCATGCTTTAGATCACTTTGCATCTTGATTTGGAGCATTTACATTATCATTTACAAGCAATTAGGGTTTACTTTCTAGGTTGCTCTAGTTTGCTTACTTGCATTTTAGAATCTTGCACACACACAAGGTCTGCACACACACTACTTTTACAATACAACTTGGCTATTTGTGGAGGTGGAAATCACAAAAGTGGGGATTGAGTAAGGCAAAACCCTATATAGCCACCCACCATACCTTTTCAGATATAAGTGCAGGTTTCGGGATTCGGACGACACCGCAAGTTGCAGATCTGACGGAAGCGGACCGAGACAGAACTTCACACCAAATTTCAGGGCAAAAGACTAGGACAGGGGCGTGGGGCACCCTAGTCCTACCAGGATAGGGGTGCTAGGTGCCCTAGTCGCTGGGACAGGGGTGCTAGGCGCCCTGGTCCTTCTGTCAGACAACAAGTTTCAAACAGCTTTTCAGGTTACCAAAAAGCAGCTTCAGGAGCAGTTTCAGGAGCAGAATCAGGACAGTGGTGCCTGCGCCCCCGTCCTGAACATTTTCACCCAGATTTTAACTCTGGGTACACATCTGCATTCTTGTCTTGTCCTTGTGTTTATAGCTTTCCATTGTTTAACTTCAATCCTGCAATCTTGTTATTAGTTCATACTTACACTTTGGAATTGAACTTGAATCATTTTATCTTTCAATTACAACAAAGGAATAGAAACCCTAATAGGTAGCTCATGGCTCTCTCTTTCACAAAAAGAAGTAGCCAATTGTGTGATACCTCTAGGCTCTTTCGTATTCCACAATGTGTGTCAAAAGGTAGGATTAGGACATGTTAGCCTAGTCTCGCTTTTTCCCCTAAACAATTAGAAGGGATGAGTATATTGGCAAATTTGATCCTAGAAGTGATGAAGGAATATTTCTTGGTTATTCATCTAAGAGCAAGGAATATGTAGGTCCTAGGGACAATTGAGAGGGGGGGTGAATCAGTTGTCAAATAAATTCAAACCAAAATCTTATTAACCAACTTATTGCTTAATACCGGTAAGACAGTTAATTGTGCCGGTAAACAATGTTAACAGGAAATGTTGTACCGGTAACAATTAATGCATGAAACATAAGCACAAAATCAACCACATCACATGACATAAATATTTGTACGTGGAAACCCTGTAAGGGGAAAAACCACGGTGGGAAACCTTAGCCACAATCAGATGATACTATTGCAGATAGTAAGTGTACAAAGAGGGGTCTGCACATGCAGAAAGGCCAACAACCTAGAGGTCACTGCTCAAACACAAATGGGAGTCACACTGACTATAGTTGGATGGTTAAATCCAATGAGAATGTACTGCACAAAATAGCATCTTCATATGTTGGATTCAGTACCGGTGTAATGCTAATATGCTTTTCCAAAAACCTAACTTCACTTCCAAATGATGTCTTCGTGTATATCTCTGCTTGATCTCGCATATACCCTTCCTTAAATCTTTTTTGCATTCCACATTTGATCTTACAAATAAGATCTTACATTTATGCCATACCCTAAGACCAATTTTAGTAGGTCGGCTCTACAAGATATTACAATAAAACATTTTACAAATAATACAATACCCGATGCAATAACCGATTGAACATGTCGGCTTAATGCATTTACAACAATAATAAATCATCTCCATAGCATGCCATGCTAATCTGGAAAAGATAAACCTACCGGTGTAACCCTAGATAACCTGGACCTATTTGCTGGTAAAAGCAAATATACAAATATGAGTATACCAATGATATTACTTCAAGGAAAAGTGTCCACATGATGTCTTCGACATTACCAAGTGTCTTCCATGTCATTGCATGTACCGGTGAAGATTATATACTTTCGGTTAACTATATACCGGTGATTGTTTGAGCATTTTATTGATTGCCGGTGAATGTTGCTGGATCTCCAAAGTAGGTGTGTTAGCAGGTGTTGACATAAATGACAAAACCATACCAAAATACCAACAATCTCCCCCTTTGGCATTGATGGAAACACAAGATGGAAAAACCATCAAAGTGCCAAAATAGAAATGCCAAGTACAAAAACCAATTCTCCCCCTGGGAGTAATATGTGTGTATACAAAGATTTATTTACAATACCAATCTCTCCTCAAATAGATAATGCATTTTTCATATATTTTAATGTTTTTCCATATATCTCTGCCCCTTTGACATCAAATGCCAAAGTCACAAAAAGGTCAAGTTCATACAAAATACCAACCAATTCAATATACCAACTACTCCCCCTGAGAAGTAGCTTCCTCATCAAATACCGAAATAAAGGATTTGTCCATTTAATTCTGCCGGTTGATGACAATCATCAACTGTCTAAGTCTCTACTGGTGGAGGTAAGACTCCGAGCTGATCTTTAAGATACTCAAAAGTTTCCTTAGGCAAAGGTTTTGTAAAAATATCTGCAAGCTGTTCTTTAGTATTCACATAAACTAGTTTTATTTCCTTTTCTTCAACTTTTTCCCTTAGAAAATTCAGTTTGATAGAAACATGTTTTGTTTTAGAATGTAATATTGGATTCTTAGATATATCAATTGCTGCAGTGTTATCACAATATATAGTAATAGGTTCCTTGCATTTTACCTTTATGTCTTTCAACATTTGCTTAAGCCAAAGTACCTATGTACAGTTTGTTGCTGCTGTGACATATTCTGATTCTGTTGTTGATAAAGATGTACAACTCTATTTCTTACTTAACCAAGAAACTAATCTCTTTCCAAGAAAGAATGCTCCTCCAGTGGTGCTCTTTCTATCATCCACATCTCCTACCCAATTTGCATCTGTGTATGCATATAGATCAAAATTTTCATCTTTAGGATACCATAATCCAAGATTTGTTGTGCCTTGTAACTACCGGAAAATCCTTTTTACTGTTGATTCATGATTTTCCTTGGGATTACTCTGAAATCTAGAAACTATACATACTGCATTCATAATATCAGGTCTGGTTTGTGTCAAATACAGTAAACCTCCTATCATAGATTTGTATCTAGTTGGATTAACAGGTGTAGATTCATCCCTTTGAGATAATTTGTCATTTGTAGTCATAGGTGTGCTTACCGGTTTAGAGTTCTCCATCCCAAATTTCTTGAGTAGTTCTTTCAAGTACTTAGATTGACTCAAAAATATGCCTTTATCAGTCTGTAAAATCTGCAATCCTAAAAAGAATTTTATTTCTCCAATCATAGACATTTCAAATTCATGCTGCATTTTAAGAGAAAATTCTTTCCATAATCCATCTTCTCCTCCAAAGATTATATCATCAACAAATACTTCCATAATCAAAATGTCATCATTAGTTACTTTGTAATATAAATTTCTATCTGCATTTCCTTTAGTAAAACCAATTTTTAAGAGATACTTATCCAATCTTGCATACCAGGCTCTTGGAGCTTGTTTTAGTCCATACAAAGCTTTTCTTAATCTGCAAACCATATCATTGTTATCTGTCAAAGAAAATCCATCAGGTTGTTCAATATAAACTTCTTCTTCAAGATCTCCATTCAAAAATGCACATTTAATATCCATTTGATAAACTTTGTAATCCTTGTGAGCTGCAAAGGCTAAGAATAATCTAACTGCTTCAATTCTGGCTACCGGTGCAAAGGTTTCATTGTAATCAACTCCTTCTTTTTGAGAATATCCCTTACACACTAGTCTTGGTTTATTCCTGACAACCTTACCATCTTCATTGAGTTTGTTTCTAAATACCCATTTGGTTCCAATTACATTTTTATTTTTAGGCCGGGGAACTAATATCCAAGTATTATTTTTCTCAATTTGTCCTAATTCTTCTTCCATAGCTTTAATCCAAAATTTATCTTCACATGCCTCATTGATAGATAATGGTTCAATTTGAGAAATAAGACATACCTCTTCATTTGCCAATCTTCCTCTTGTCATGACTCCTTTAAATTTGCTTCCAATTATCTGATCTTCAGAATGATTTAGTCTTACATATCGGGGTGTCTTAGTCTATTGTTGTTCTTCAATTACTGTGGTATCCTCTGATGATACCAGAGTAACTGGGTCATCATTCTGTACCGGTGGATTTATTGTTGGTTCATTTGTCATAATTTCTGTTACCGGTTCAGAGTCTATATACCTTGAAGTTCCTCTGAATTGTTCATCAATCTTTACATTTGTACTTTCAACAATTTTCTGTAATCTTTTATTAAAGCATCTATAAGCTTTACTCTTAGATGAATAACCAAGAAATATTCCTTCATCACTTCTAGGATCAAACTTGCCAATATACTCATCTCTTCTAATATAACATTTACTTTTAAAAATTCTGAAATACTTAAGAGTAGGAGTATTACCAAACCATAGTTCATGAGGGGTTTTACTGGTTTCACCTTTGATGTGAACTTTGTTGAATGTATAGACAGCAGTGCTTACTGCCTCTCTCCAGTACACATGTGGTAGATTTGCTTCTGATAACATACTTCTTGTTGCATCCAAAATAGTTCTATTTTTCCTTTCAACAACTCCATTCTGTTGTGGTGTCCAAGGTGCTGATAACTGTCTTTTGATTCCATTCACTTCACAGAATGTATTAAAATCTCTAGATGTGAATTATCCTCCTTGATCTGATCTTAAACATTTAATTTTCTTACCGTTTTCATTTTCAACCATTGCTTTGAATAGTTTGAACTTCCCAAGTCCTTCTGATTTTTCCCTGAGAAAAGTAACCCAACACATTCTAGAATAATCATCAATAATTAGCATGAAATATCTATCACCTTGTAAGCTCTTAGTTCTAGCCAGACCACATAAATCAGTGTGAATTAAATCAAGAGCATTATTGGATTTTTCTGGAATACTTTTGAAACTAGCTCTAACTTGTTTTCCAAATTGACATTCCTTGCAAATTGTATTCTAAGGTTTCACAATTTTAGGTAGATCTCTAACTGCCTTAGAAGTACTGATTTTTACCATGCAATCAAAATTTACATGACATAGTCTTTTATGCCATAGCCAACTTTCATCTATATGAGCAATTAAGCATGCTTTTTCACTGTTATTCAAATGAAAGATATTACCTCTAGTCTGATTACCGGTTGCAATTTCCAAACCAGTTCTATTCATGATTTTGCATTTTCCATTTTTAAATTGTAACTGAAAACCTTTCTCAACTAATTGACCAACACTTAAAAGATTATGTTTTAATCCTTCAACATAGTAAACATTGTCAGTGTTATGTTTTCCATCAAGAGATATTGAACCCTTACCTTTGATTGAATAGGCTTTGTCATCTCCGAATCTTACTAAACCTCCATTGTATTCTTGAAAGTTCAAGAATTTGCCTTTGTCTCTAGTCATGTGATGTGAGCATCTCGAGTCAATAATCCATTCATCCTTTGATTCAACTTTAGCTGCTAGGGCTTGTTCTACTGGTGGAGCAATAGGTACCGGTTGATCTTCTGTTATAGCAACAAAGACCCATCCGTTGTCTGTTGGATCCTCATCAGAATCATCAGTCACACCTTCATCAACAATGTAATAGGATTTATCTTTGTTTTTCTTAAATCTGTATCTCTGATATTTAGGATTAGGTTTGTATGTCCTTCTAGCTTCTTCTCTTAGTCTAGCATGTCTATCAGGGCATCTTGAAGCGATATGACCAATCTTATTGCAATTGAAACATTTAAAGGGTTCTTTACCTTCATACTTACTTCCAATTGGACCTTTTGGCATTTTTCTTGCAAATAGTGCTTCAAGTTCTTCAAGCTCTTCATTCTCCTTCCTGGTTTCTTCAAGTTCTCTTGCATAAAAGGCTCTCCAGTCTGATTTGTCAAAAGATGGAGCAGATGATGTTGATTCTTTGAAGGCCAAATCAGTTTTTATAGCAACAGGACCAAATTCCTCAATTTCAAAGGCTGAAAGTTTTCCAATCAATGTATCCCTAGTTACTGATGTATTAGGCATTGTTCTCAACTCATTAATAGCAGTAACCTTCATTTTATATGTCGGTGGCAAACCTCTTAAGATTTTTGAAACAATCTCATCTTCACTCAAGGTTCTTCCACAACATTTGATACCTAAAACAATTTCATTTACTCTTTCCATAAAAGCAGAAATTCTTTCATCTTCTTCCATTTTCAGATGTTCATACCTGACTTGGAAGCTTTCAAGTTTTGCAATTTTGACTGTGGAATCCCCTTCATTCAATGTTTCCAAATGATCCCAAATAGCTTTTGCAGTAGATCTATCTGATAATCCCTTGATTTGTTGATCTGATAATGCGCTCAAAAGTGCTTCTCTTGCTTTGCAATCATTTTCTTCATCTTTACCTAAAGTAATAGGAGTAGGCTGACCAGCTACACCAGCAGTATAACCATTCTTAGTAACTTCCCATATGTCTTTACCAATGCAATTCAGATGTGTCTCCATTCTGATTTTCCATATTCCATAGTTGGTTCCATCAAGTTTAGGACTATCCTTCCTGAAATAATTAGTAGACATTGGATCTCCTCAAGTTGTTAAACTTCTGCAAAAAGAGGACTAAGCTCTGATACCAATTGTAGGTCCCAGGGACAACTAAGAGGGGGGGGTTGAATCAGTTGTCAAATAAATTCAAACCAAAATCTTATTAACCAACTTATTGCTTAATACCGGTAAGACAATTAATTGTGCCAGTAAACAATGTTAACAGGAAATGCTGTACCGGTAAGAATTAATGCATGAAACATAAGCACAAAATCAACCACAACACATGACACAAATATTTGTACGTGGAAACCCTATAAGGGGAAAAACCACGGTGGGAAACCTTACCCACAATCAGATGATACTACTGCAGATAGTAAGTGTACAAAGAGGGGTCTGCACATGCAAAAAGGCCAGCAGCCTAGAGCTCACTGCTCAAACACAAATGGGAGTCACACTGACGACAGTTGGATGGTTAAATCCAATGAGAATGTACTGCACAAAATAGCATCTTCATATGTTGGATTCAGTACCGGTGTAATGCTGATATGCTTTTCCAAAAACCTAACTTCACTTCCAAATGATGTCTTCGTGTATATCTCTGCTTGATCTCGCATATACCCTTCCTTAAATCTTTTTTGCATTCCACATTTGATCTTACAAATAAGATCTTACGTTTATACCATACCCTAAGACCAATTTTAGTAGGTTGGCTCTACAAGATATTACAATAAAACATTTTACAAATAATACAATACCCGATGCAATAACCGATTGAACATGTCGGCTTAATGCATTTACAACAATAATAAATCATCTCCATAGCGTGCCATGCTGATCTGGAAAAGATAAACCTACCGGTGTAACCTTAGATAACCTGGACCTATTTGCCGGTAAAAGCAAATATGCAAATAAGAGTATACCAATGATATTACTTCAAGGAAAAGTGTCCACATGATGTCTTCGACATTACCAAGTGTCTTCCATGTCATTGCATGTACTAGTGAACATTATATCCTGCCGGTTAACTATATACTGGTGATTATTTGAGCATTTTACTGATTGCCGGTGAATGTTGCTGGATCTCCAAAGTAGGTGTGTTAGTAGGTGTTGACATCAATGACAAAACCATACCAAAATACCAACAGCATATAGATGTTTTAACAAAAGATTGCAGAAAATCGTTGAGAGTACAAATGTGAAGATTGATGAACAATTCAGAGGAACTTCAAGGTATATAGACTCTGAACTAGCAACATAGATTCTAACAAATGAACCTACATTGAACCCACCGATACAGAATGAAGATCTAGTTACACCAGTATCATCTGAAAATTCCACAGTAACTGAGGAACAACAACAAATGAAGACACCCCGGTATGTAAGACTGAATCACTCTGCAGATTAGATAATTGGGAACAAGAATAAAGGAGTTATGACAAGAGGAAGACTGCAAAATGAAGAGGAATGTCTTATTTCTCAAATTGAACCATCATCAATTAATGAGGCATGTGAAGATAAACATTAGATTAAAGCTATGGAAGAGGAACTAGAACAAATTGAGAAAAATAACACATGGACATTAGTTCCTCGACCTAAAGACAAAAATGTGATTGGAACAAAGTGGGTATTCAGAAACAAACTTAATGAAGATGGTAAGGTAATCAGGAATAAAGCAAGACTAGTGTGTAAGGGATATTCTCAGAAAGAAGGAATTGATTATAATGAAACCTTCGCACCGGTAGCTAGAATTGAGACAGTCAGATTCTTTTTGGCTTTTGTAGCACACAAGAACTACAAAGTATATCAAATAGATATTAAATGTGCATTTCTGAATGGAGATCTTGAAGAAGATGTTTACATTGAACAACCTGATGGATTTTCTTTAACAGATAACAAAGATATGGTTTGCAGGTTAAGGAAAGCTTTGTATGGGTTGAAACAAGCTCCAAGAGCTTGGTATGCAAGATTGGATAAGTATCTTTTGAAGATTGGTTTTTCTAAAGGTAATGCTGACAACAACTTATATTATAAAGTGACAAATGATGACATCTTAGTTATAGAAGTTTTTGTTGATGATATAATCTTTGGAGGAGAAGATGGATTATGTAAAGAATTTTCTATTGAAATGCAACAAAAATTTGAAATGTCTATGATTGGAGAAATAAAATTCTTTTTAGGATTGCAAATTTCACAGACTGATAAAGGTATATTCTCGAGTCAATCCAAGTACTTGAAGGAGTTATTAAAGAAATTTGGGATGGAGAACTCTAAACCGGTAAGCACACCTATGACTACAAATGACAAATTATCACTAAGGGATGAATCTACACCTATTAATCTGACTAGGTACAAATCTATGATAGGAGGTTTACTGTATTTGACACAAACAAGACCTGATATCATGAATGGAGTATGTATTGTTTCAAGATTTCAAAGTAATCCTAGAGAAAATCATGAATCAGCAATAAAAAGGATTTTTTGGTACTTCCAAGGCACTACAAATCTTGGATTATGGTATCCTAGAGATGAAAACTTTGAATTATGTGCATACACAGATGCAAATTGGGCAGGAGATGTGGATGGTGGAAAAAGAACCACCAGCGAAGCATTTTTTCTTGGAAGCAGATTAATTTCTTGGTTGAGTAAGAAACAAAGTTGTACATCTTTATCAACAGCTGAATTTGAATATGTTGCAGCAGCAACCAATTGTACACAAGTACTATGGCTTAAGCAAATGTTGAAAGACATAAAGGTAAAATGCAAGGAACCTATTACTATCTATTGTCATAACACTGCAACAATTGATATATCTAAGAATCCGGTATTAAATTCTAAAACCAAACATGTTTCTATCAAACTGAATTTTCTAAGGGAAAATGTTGAAGCAAAAGAAATTAAAATGGTTTATGTGAATACTAAAGAGTAGATTGCAGATATTTTCACTAAACCTCTGCCTAAGGAGACTTTTGAATATCTCAGAGACCAGCTTGGGGTCATACCCTCACCGGTAGAAACTTAGATAGTTGATGATAGTCATCAACTGATAGAAATAACAGAGAAATATTTTACTCTGGCTTTAATGAGAAAGCTACTTCTCAGGGGGAGTAGTTGGTATAGTGAATTGGTTGGTATTTTGTATCTGAAAAATGGTCTTTATATTTCTTTGGCATTTGATGTCAAAGGGGGAGAGATTGGTATGGAAAAACACAAGGAAAACTCATGTCACTCCCAGGGAGAGAGATTGTTACTTTGGGGAGATTATTGTTTTTGGTTATTTGGCATTTCTGTTTTGGCACTTTGATGGTTTTTCCATCTTGTGTTGCCATCAATGGTAAAGAGGGAGATTATTGGTATTTTGGTATGGTTTTTTCATTGATGTCAACACCTACTAAACACTTATCAACTCTGGCACTTTGGAGAATAAACAACATTCACCGGCAAGCAAGTGACTTATGCACAGTCACCGGTATCTGGTACACCGGCAGGATATAATGTTCATCGACACTTGGAATAGCATGGAAAACACCTAGTTATGTCAAAGACATCATTTGGACACTTTGTCTTGGAGTTTTGTTCATTGGCATATTCATATTTGCATATTTGCTGTTACCGACAAATAGATCTAGGATATACACCGACAGGTTTATCTTTTCTAGATTAGCACGACAGGCTAAGGAGATGTCTCATTATGGTTGTAAATGCATCAAACCAACATGTTGAATCGATTATTTCATCAAACATCATTTTGTTTGTAAATTGATTTTATTGTAATATCCTTTAGAGCCGACCTACTAAAAATGGTCTTAGGTTATGATATAAATGTAAGATCTTATTTGTAAGATCATATGTGAAATACGAAAAAGAATTGTGTGAAGGTATATGCGAGAATAAGTAGAGCTATACACACAGACATCATTTTAAGGTTGAAGGAAGGTTTTTGTGAAGACAATCAGAACTACACCAGTACTGAATCCAACATAGAAAGATGCTAATTTGAGCAGTACATCCTTATTGGATTTAACCATCCAATTGTAGTTAGTGTGACTCCTAATTGTGTTTGAGTAGAGAGCTCTAGGCGCTTGGCCTTTCTACATGTGCAGACCCCATTTGTATACACATACTATCTACAGTTGTATCATCTGATTGTGGGTAAGGTTTCCCACTGTGGTTTTTCCCCTTACAAGGTTTCCACATACAAATATTGGTGTTATGTGTTGTGGATGACTTTGTATTTTTGTTTCATGCATTAATCTTTATCGGTATTACAATTAACTCATAAAACTGTCTACTGGCATTAAAGATTGGTTTACCGGTATTAAGCATTAAGTTGGTAAAGTTGTTTTTGGTTTGAATTTGTGAGACAACTGATTCACCCCCGCTCTCAGTTGTCTCTGTTGGCATATGCACACTCCAATGAGACATTGTATGTGACTGAAGGTTTTGTCATTGATGGCAACCTTGCAATCCTATGGCACCGACAAAAGCATTATACCAGCATCAACAAATCACACTCTACACTAGCACTCAGGACATCGACACTGACACAAAGAAAAGAAGTATACTGACAGGATTTTGTTATATTATATTTTGTTTATTATTGTAAAAACTTTGTAAACTGACTTGGCAAATTGTTAAATGACTCTTATATATAAAAGAGATCATTGTAGACATTTGGAATGAGTGAGGAAGTGTTAAGGAAAAATATTAGGCAGACCTATTATGCAAAATATAGGCTAAGGGTTTATGTAAGAAGCAGAGCAGCAACCGGTACTGGATCATGAATTATAGATGCTATTGTAAAGCAGTACAAGATATTGGATTTGTATAATCTTCATTGTAAGACTTCCCATTGAGCAGTGAGCTCTAGGCAATTGGCCTTCCTACATGTGCAGGCCCCTATTGTAAGTAATATTCTCTTATTGGCCAGTGAGTGAATATTGTGGGTCACAAATCCCACCGAGGTTTTTCCCACACCGGTTTTCCTCGTTAAAACCTTGTGTTATGGTGTGCTTTTCATGTGGATGTTCTTGATTCTGTTTATTGCATTATTTCTTGCATACCGGTACACTGTTATAATATGTTCTGCATGTTTTAATTCAAGAAATTCTACTCACTGGTTAGATACTGATTCACCCCCCCCTCTCAGTATCTATGGGATTCCTAACAATTGGTATCAGAGCCTGGTCCTCTATTTTCAGAAGCCTAACAACTTGAGGAAGATCTTGACATTGGTAAAGATGGAAAATCTGATGAAGCAACTTGAAGGAGCTCTTTCAGACTATGATGCAGAGAAATTGAAAAATATCAAACTAGAAGATGATTTAAGGGCAGCTCAGGATATCATTCAGGCACTTCAAGAAAATTTTACTGTTTCAAGAAATAAGAGAAGAGAACTTTGTGAAAAATTGCAAAATGAGAATGATGAAAATGAATCACTTAATGATATGATAAGCAAGTTGAAACAAGAGAACATGACAACAAAGAATGAGATGCAGGATATGACTATGAGATTTTGCAAAGAGATTGAGGATAGGAAGAAGAATGAAGAAGATTGACCAGAAGACTAAGTGATGTAGCAAATGAGAACACAAGACTTAGCTATGAAAATGACATGTTGAAGACAAATATGATGCATACTTATAATGGCTCAAATGAACTGATGAGACAAAAAGAAGTCTTTGAAAGAGAACTAGAAACTGTAAATCAACATAGAGAAAAATTCAAGAAAAGCTCAGAGGAACTTGGCACCTTGCTGAAGAATCAAAAACCTAAAGGTGACACTTCTGGAATTGGCTTTGAAGTTGGTGAAAGCTCCGGTACTGCAAATACTCAGGATCACAACAAACCGGTAAGACAACCTAATGCTTATAAATTCAATGGAAAATGCTTTAACTGTAATAAGTATGGTCATAGAGAAAATGAATGTAGATCTAGAAATTATCAGAATATCAACACACCCACCGGTCAATATTCTAAATGCAACAAAGTTGGTCACAACTCTGAAAATTGCAGAATGAATGTGAGATGTTATGTTTGTGGAAGATTTGGACATTTATCTAATCAATGCAGAACACAAACCGACATAGGTTATGGGAAAGCTATTCAGAAGAATAATGTAACTTGTTATGCATGTAACAAGATTGGGCATATTGCAAAATTCTATAGAAGTAAAGGATCACCGGCAGACAACAAAAGTTCTAGCTTGAAAGGTAAAGAAAAAGTTGAAGAGGTTAAGCAAGAATTCTAAAAAACAATGGATTAGAAAAGCTGATCTAAATATTGGGAATACTCCTCCACTGGTAGAACAAATCAATGCTTCACTGACAGGATGGAGTGATGCTTCACCAACAGGACAGAGTGATGCTTCACTGACAGGACAGAGTGATGCTTCATCGACAGGACAAAGCAGTGCTCCACTGGTAGGAAGTTCTTCATCAAATTGAAGAAAGTTTCCTTCAGGGTTTGGCAATCTAATGACACATGTGCTATTATTCCCTCGGTTAGAGATAAGAAGTTGGAAATTACTTTTTACCACCAGACAATGTTAAGTGAATACTCAACCGACATGCATTTAATGTGGTAGATGGCAAAAAGACACTATAAAATTGAGGTTTTGGCTCCATTCCATTTCACCGAGATTTTAAACCTACAAAGAGCGCGAAGATTTTGAGCTAAGGCATTTCGAGCAAGAGGCAAGAACACTCCAAGAATTCATCCATCCTAAAGGCAGCAAAAGGTATTTTATCATGGCATCCACCTCTGGAATTGAATATATAGCAAACCCTACTATTATCGAAGTGATAAAAAGACCTAGGCTCATATTTCAGTTAGTTCCCGAGGTAGCAAAGAAAGATGATACCTTAGGTGCTTTTTCTCAAATTCCCAAGGGAGTTGTCTATGCTGAAGACCCCAGAATGTACATCCACTACAACATTGAGGAACTAGGAGATGAAGAGATTAAATCCATGTTTAAAACTGTGATATGTGATAAAACCGGCAATGTAAAAGATGAACACAAGATCATTGAAACCCTAGGATTTACAGAGATCCTTAGCATTCCTGAATTCCCCAAGGATGTGATTAGGATAGTCTTAAGCAGGGTACATGGTGAATTTTTCTGGTTAGATGCAGTCCACAAAATCACTAAGGAAGTTGTGAAAGTTGTCACAGGGTTACTGACCACCAGTAAAAGGCCAGATAAAACCAAAAAGGTATCCAATGATCTAGTTACAAACCTAATTGGTGCAACATTCGACAAAAGGTCCTTAAGAGTTAATGATGTAACAGACATTAATGTGAGATTTATCAACATGATATTAGGGTATAAAGCTACTCATGCAAATAGACTCAATTCAGTTTCAAGTTTATGCATTAAGAGTGCTTATGATATGGTCACAGATAATGCAAAGATTGATATATGTGAGTGGTTAAAGGATGAATTAATTGACAACCTTGGAAAGATTAAGAAGGACAAGAAAGGAACTTTTAGGTTTGGAAATCTGTTAGTATGTCTGATGCTACATATAAGCAAACAGGTTCCTGGTATAGGCTACAAAGAACTTGGATATGATATACTGGTAGGCAAATAGTTAATAGAACTATTCAATAACATGGGAGAAGATAGGGAAAACAATATTCATGACTTCTTTCAAGCATTAAAGGCCAAAATGAAGAAAAGAATCAGGTTATCACAAAAGATTGTCGACAAATACAAATTTGAAATATGCTTTGTAATCAAGAAGGATGAAATCTAGATGGAAGCAGTCATCCCTAGGATAGTTTGGTTAACCAAGATGGGCTATGAAACAAATGATCATATAATTGAAACATATGCTAAAGCACTTCTAGAAGCCCCCATAGAACCTAAGGAAGAAATATTTGGTAGTGTAGAAACTATTGAAAGCCAAATACAATCAAAGAAAAGAGTGAAAAAGGTTGAGGCAGTTGTAAGGAAAGGTTCCAGACAAGCAAAAGCCATCAAAGAAGATGTGTTGAAGAAAACCGATATAACAGAGGATGAGTTAGAAGCTCCACAACTTGAAACTCACCTATCACCGGTAGGTACTTCTTCGGGGAGTGACATGCCTGCAACTTTCAAAAGAGTTGTAAGGAAAAGAGATCCCTCACCGGCAACCACATCCTCACCCAGGAGGACAAGACAAAAACAACAAGCAGTAAGATCTCTGGTAAGAAAGGTTCCACCAAAGAAGAAGAAACTGACACCGAAAAAGAAGAAGAGGACAAACAAAGACTTGGCCCCTCTTGATATACTGCTGAATGAAATTATAGAGGAAGGTAAATTGAAAAATATAGAGAAAATATATGACACTTTAACAACTGATGAAAAAGAACAAGTTGAAAAAAGTGTTATATTGCATATGGACATGTATAAGAAGTTTTTGATGGAAGTAGTCAATGAAATTCCAGATGAACTATTTAAGAGACTGGAAGCAAGAAGACAAGCAGTAATAGAACTGGACAAGAAAATAAAGATTGAAAAGCTACTTGTTGTATATTTGGTAAACTCACCCAATGAAATTGATGACCTAATTGCTCAAGCCAACCGGTTAGTATTTTCTACTGCACACCGGCACATTGCTTTAATGGTTGGAAGAGTTAATGAGGTGACTGAGGAAAATGAAAATGGATGGGATATATTCCTAGTTGAAAAAGAAAAAAAAGAAGAATATAGGAACCCCAAACCCATAAAATTTTATCAGAAAGCTAGAGACAAGGGTAAAGGTAAAGTTGGTGGACCACCTAGTATCAAGGTTAGAGACAACTTACCCCCACCTCCTTTGATTACTCCACCGGTAAAAACAATAGCTACAGAAGATCAACTGGCAGCTGAGAGTATGGATGTAGAGGATGGTAATCCTAATCCTAAAGTCTTATATATTGTGGATGTTGATACTCAAAAGATCAACATAGTGGTAGACAAAGATATAGTTGATAAGACTAACAAATCTAGTGAGCCTCCGGTAGCTGAGAAAATTGAAAACACATAGAAGAAATTGGCAGAAGACAAAGAGAAAAAGGTAGAGACTCAGATTGAGACAATGCAACAAATAGAGCAAAAGGCTCTGGAACAGGAACAACAACAACAAGAATAGGAACATAAGGAAACAGTGCCACCGACAACTGGAGAAATAGAAAAACCATTGCTTAAAGAAATGCAGACACAAACAGACCTACCAGAGATCAATACAAGCTTGGTTACTTCCACTGGCGATACTTAGAATGTTGGTTCATCATCAGGCTACAAATCAACTAATGTGACTAGGGTACTATTAGATTCAATCAAAAAGATAACAAACTATAGCTCACAAGCTTATAAGGCAATTGATGATAGCATACCAATTTTGAAGGTAATTGCTTCTAACTGTAATATAGACAATAAAGATTCTTTAGGACAACTTGATACACTGTGTAAATATATCACAGAAAACATTGAGAGAATAAAGGAAGAGTCATTGAAGGATAAAGTAGAAATTGAAAAGCAGAAATTCTTTGATGAGCAAATAAAGAAGTGTAACAAAAATTTTGACACACTTCTACCAGAATTGTGTAATTTATTGAAAGAGTACAAAACTCTGTACAAAGACACCTGTAAGACAAATTTTTTTACTGTAGATATAGACAAAAAGATGAGCAAGGTATAGGATGAGATCAATAAACTTGTAGATAATTTTGTTAACTCACCTGATACACTATCAGTTTTTGAGGAGAAGATAACAAATTTTGAAGAATATTTACTTAAATTGGAAAGAGAGAGAGAAAGAATAGTGAATAAGGAAAAACATTTGAGATTAAAACTAAGTCCAAGATTGGACTATCTAGCATCACTACAAAAGGAAGTATCTGAGGCACTAATACAAGGACAGAAAACACTGGCAGAGCATTTGCAGCATCTCACCAGTACAATGAAGAGAACAAAGACAACAATAAAGAATAGCAAGAAGTTTATGGATAGTATAAACTTGATTTTGGGAGATCTTTTTCAAATTGTAACCACCCAGTTACAAGGTTGAAACTACAAACTCTACTGACATCTTGACAACCTTTGTCATTAATGCCAAAGGGGGAGTAGTGGGTTGAGAAAATTCAATATAACAAGAATCATATGCTCAGGGGGAGCACACACATTTTTGGTAACATTTTTGGACTTCATATTTTTAGATATTTTTGGTAACATTTTTGGACTTCACATTTTTGGATACATTTTTGAAATTTCTCATGAGTGTTGCCATCAATGCCAAAGGGGGAGATTGTTGGCATATGCACACTCCAATGAGACATTATATGTGATTGAAGATTTTGTCATTGATGGAAACCTTGCAATCCTATGGCACCAGCAAAGGTATTATACTGGCATTAGCGAATCACACTCTACACCGACACTCAAGACACCGACACCGGCACAGAGGCCGACAGGATTTTGTTATATTATATTTTGTTTATTATTGTAAAAACTTTGTAAGCTGACTTGGAAAATTGTAAAATGACTCTTATATATAAAAGAGATCATTGTAGACATTTGGAATGAGTGAGGAAGTGTTAAGGAAAAATATTAGGCAGACCTATTATGCGAAATATAGGCTAAGGGTTTATGTAAGAAGAAGAGTAGCAACCGGTACTGGATCAAGCATTATAGATGCTATTGTAAAGCAGTACAAGATATTGGATTTGTATAATCCTCATTGTAAGTCAGTGAGACTTCCCATTGAGTAGTGAGCTCTAGGCAGTTGGCCTTCCTACATGTGCAGGCCCCTATTATAAGTAATATTCTCTTATTGGCCAGTGAGTGAATATTGTAGGTCACAAATCCCACCAGGGTTTTTCCCACACTAGGTTTCCTCGTTAAAACCTTGTGTTATGGTGTGCTTTTCATGTGGATGTTCTTGATTCTGTTTATTGCATTATTTCTTGCATACCAGTATTCAAGAAATTCTACTCACCGGTTAGATATTGATTCACCCCCCCCTCTCAGTATCGGTGGGATTCCTAATAGTCTCCGGGACCTAACATAGCATACCTAACATATGTAGCAAGTTTAGGGTTTTAATTTCTTGCATTGAAGATTCCTATTCATACCGTGTGAAAATATTGTAGAAGTCATGAAGAGGAGTGGACACATTGCAAATAGAATGGGAGACAACATGACAAATTGAATGATTCCAATTTTTTTGTCCTATTATCTATTCCCCATCATGAACATGGAGAAGTGAAGTTATTCCAAGTTTATTTTGTGAAATCTCCACATTGCCCAAATAAATGATGGTTTCCCTTGTAACACATAATACTTGAATGCATTTTTTATACTTGTCTTGTTATCGAGAGTTTCATATGAGTCTATTATAAAAAAATTGCAAGTAGAATCATGTTTAAAAAAATCATATGTGCATAAGGGTACAACTTCATGATAGTGATGGCATAGTGAGTAGATGAAGACCAATTAGCAAGGTACAAGAATGGTGAAAAAATATGAAATTGACAAATTAGCTACAATTTAAGAGGAAGTAAGGATAGATAATGATAAAGATTTGACATTATAAACTAAGGGTAGTTTTATATAATTATGATAGTAAGATAGTTCTATGGAGATGAAGTATTGAGGGGGCATTTGGCCATGTTAGGTGGAATAGAGGAGACAATTGGAGAAATAAGCATGGCAAGTGATTTATGAAAAAAAAAGGTTTCAAGTCAAAACACAAAAATAATATTAAGACATGAATGTCAATCCATCTTGAAAGGTGAAAGTGTTATAATACATGAATGCAACCCTTATAAGGTTAAAATAATCTTAACAATTTATTCTTTCAAGAGAACAAAGTGCTATTCCTTGAAAAAATAGGGGTCAATACTAAAAGATAATGGAAAAATTTGAAAGTCATGATCATGGAATTTAATTAAGAAACAATGCCAATGTTGGAAGATAATTGTAAAAGGCTATGTCAAAGTTAAAATATTGAAGAGAATTGTTGCAGAGGGTTTTAGTTATTGAAAGAGTTTGTCTTAATAAATATCAAATGATAGTCTTAACAGTTATTTTCAAAGTTTCCTTAAGGTAGGAGTAACCATGATATAATTTTGAGGGATTTTATGCACTGTCCTCTTGTGTCTTTTTTTTATTATTGTCAATTTTAGAGAAAGATCATGTTTTGTCAAAACCCACCCTTGTTGAAAACCCTCGCAAGGTGACTTGTTGTTGGATATGGTTGCTCATTGCTACTGCTAGGCTATGCTATTGTCATTGATATCAACATATTCCTGTGATTTATTTTGTGAGATTGGGAAGATTTTCTGATCTGGTTTTGTAGTTTGGTTTTGCTGATCATTGTTTTCCAGAGGTTGATATTCCCTTTGGTTTATTCCGGTGTGATCAGATTTGGTGTTGAGACTTTGGGATATTGTTTGGGTTGGTCTTGTGTATCTTCATTTGAGATGGTTCATGATTTGGTAAACCACAAGTTATCTTTCTTCGTGACAATTAATGATTGGTTGTGTTCTTGAGCTTCTAGACGTTGACAGGTGAAGATTTGATAATTGGTGTTGGTGCAGCTATTTCGGATGATTCTAACATGCTTGCTGGTGTTTCCTAGTCATGTCCAATTTTTTTTTTTGATTTGCATTGATCATTGTGTGATTTTTTGGTGGTTTCTATCAACCGGTGATGATTTTTGTGTTATGCGGTATTTCTGGTGGTGTAGCGTGTTGCAGTTGATCTTCGCATGATTTCTGGTGGAGTTGATCATTTGGGAATTTGAATTAGGTCCATGTTATGTCATGTAAATCATTATATTGGTCCAGTGGTTGATCTTTTTATCATGTGATATAATTTTGTAATTGAGGGTTGAGGGTTTAGCCGACCTTGTTATCAAGGTTGATGAATTGTATATATAGGTGAGTTACTCATGTAGTTTTGGTGTTGTTGTTGTGTCTGCATTATCAAAGAGATTTGTGTGCAAACAAGTGATTCATCCTTTGGTTTTGAGTTTGAGGTGAGATTGGTATTGCATGGTAGACATTTGTGCTTAACTGAAACTATAATCAGGCATTTGGAGATGTTATTATTTCAGTTCACTTCTTTAGGATTGTAGTCCAAAGATTGTTGTAAGTCAGTGAGAATTCCCTGAGGGTTGTAGCCTTCCAGGCAGATATCTTTTGAGCAATGAGATCTAGGCAGTGTGCTTGAATGCATGTGCATTCCCCATTGTAATATTTTCACATACTACTGCAGAGTATCATCTTACTATGGGTAGGTTCCCACCGTGGTTTTTTCCCTTAATCGAGTTTTCCACATCAAAAATCTTGGTGTTGTGTGTTGTGCTATTAATTTGCTTATCTATTTATTGCTGCAGTTTGTTAGATCTGTTGTTGTGGTTACAGTTTTGTATTTCGGTGAAGATTGATTCAACCCCCCCCCCCCCTCTTAGTCTTCCTTCTTGGTTGCTGCTAACACTTGTTACTTTGATGAGATGGAAAGGACAACAACCATGAAGAAGAAAAGATTATTTACAGTATGACAATGACCTTTTGTTAAATACATGGTATGTTATTACAAAAGACAAAAGACAATGTTGATTATGTTCTTCAAAAAATAGGACAACAAAGGCATGAACAAGGGTTAGGAAAGGAGTCAAGAGACTTAAAAAGATAAAAAACAGTCATAGAGCCCTCTAAATGGATAGTAAGGAAGAAGAGTAAACAAGTCAGAGTAAGACTCAATCCAAAAGGTATGAGAATCCTAGGGTTATGTGACAATTGGAGGTTATAAATGATGTAATAGAATGACAATAATATTATGCATAATGACATAGTGAGAAGATAAATGAAGAGAAAAATACAAAATCAATGATAAAAAAAGATTAGGTATAACTAAGGTATTCAAGCCACAAGGAAAAAATACAATCTATATTATGATAAGAAAGAACAACATACTAGGAATTGTATAATCACGACAAGATTGCACATTCTTCTTATTCTCCCCTTTCTTCTTCCTTGCAAGAACAAGATTGTCCACCCAAGAGTAGCGCTTAATGGAAAAAATGATATTACCTTATATGACTTTATTCAACTCCCTCTTCATTAAGGGATCAATTTTGGGATTCATAGGCCCTTGATTCTGTCTAATAGGATTTGTATATAGATTTAACTCAATGGTATATTGCAATAAGATTGGTTTAAAACCCTTGAAATATTTATAGGTCCATGCAACTACATCATCATAACTTTGATAAATTTTAACAAAATCTTTGTCCAAATGTAGAGAATGCCTTTTTAAGTTTAATGAATTTCCCTCATCTACAACCACTAGTTTGTAATCACTCTTTTTTGTGGCTAGATTCATCTTGTTATCTTTTAGCTAGTCATTAGAGTTTGATATGCCCTCCAAGGTAACGAGACCCTTTGGAAACTTGTTAGAGTTGAATGACATGATTTGATCTCCATATTGGTCTTGTAACATAGCCTAATTCTTAGCAAAAAAATCTTCTTCATTTTGTAACAAGTTGATAATATATTGATCACTATCAAATACTTGCTAATTCACCTAGTTATCTATGATAGTTGGCCTTACAACAAGCCTATAATTCTACTCCTTATTTACAACATGACTTTGGATGTCAAACTAAGAACCAACAATTGCAAGCCTTTCAACATGTTTATTCTAACTTCTAGGGATGTTCTAGATGCCAAAACCCTCAAAATCAACAATAAAATTCCAAACTCTATATTTGTAAGATTTGAGTAGGTTATTCTTGGTTATTGTTTGAGCTTTAATCTATTTGACAACTAGCTCACTATCCCAAAAAAAATATAGTAGTTTGATCTTCCTTTTTTTCAAGTTGGATACCTTGGATAATAGCCTCATGTTCAACTACATTATTGGTATAGCCATTTGTTAAATCTCAAAAGAGAAGTGATACTTCTTCTAGTTATGATACACTATAATCACACCAACATCAAAAACATTCTTGTTTTTTGAGCCTTAAAGATCAAACAACATAGCCCCTTCAGGTCTTCTTTAGTTTTTATGAGGTTAGTGATAGGAATATTCTCCTTAGATATGTATTATGTTCCCAACCTAGTCTCATCTACTTCATTTAATGGGTCAAATAAAAAGAAAAATTTCGTTCATCTAATAAGAATTTGGGAACCTCCTCCAAGATAGTAGCAAGTTCATGAATAGTCAACTCTTCCCATTGTTCATGCCATATGCAATTCATATTTTTGGGATTGGGAGTGTCGGGCTTGATACAATATTTTTCAATAGGATCTACTTTGATGGTCACTTTTATAACATACCTTATTCTAAAAAACATGTGAGACCAATTTGAAGACATGCACTCATCAATCTTGGCAATGAACTCCCTAGTTTATCAAATAGCAAAGAAGTTTGAGAGGTCTATATCTAATATATCTTGCAATATAGTGTAGACAAGGCATCCATGCAAGGTCAATTTTAAATATTTAGTAACTTGAGCATTATCTTAACATAAATGTCATCTAATTGTACAATCCTTTTAGTCATAGGTTCATATATAATACCAAGGAGATCAATTACTTTCTTAGAAATAACAAAGCTACTAGCCTCCAAATTAATCATGTAATTATGGACTATATGATCTCCAATAATTAAGGACATATAAAAGAGAGGTGGTTTATTTATTTTATTTAAATCCCCTTTATCCTTTTGGTTGAACTAGGTTAGTTGGAGTATCTCTATTATTCACCATTTCTTTATTGAATGATTGATGTACTTTAATGGTTTCTAGAGGAAATCCCTTTGGGACAGGATGGAAAGAGATTCCCACATAGTCACATTCATGTTATATTTTTTATCATTTGATCAACTCTATTAAAAGAAACACCACTAACCTTAGAATAAACCTTTGGAAAAATGGGATCCAACATTGTTTATGGGATACCTTTAGGTTGAACTTGTACTTTATTTCCCTTACACTGTTTTTGATTTGGCTATGTAAATTTTTTTTTATCTACTAGATCAAAAACTTCAGTAACTTTGGGTAATTATGAAGTTGATGATTAACAAAATATGAAAGATGTGTTGGTGTTGGAAATAAGCCACACCTGGACTGAAGATGGACTAGTCCAAGAGGGGCCAGTAGCTCGGTGGTAGAGCACTCCAACAACGTTATGGAAGGTCCTAGGTTTGAGTCCTAGCTGGTCCATGTCTCAACATGGTATCAGAGCTAGGTCCAGGCTAGGAGCCCCAAGCACACAAGAGGTGTGGCTTAAGGGAGGGTGTTGGTGTTGGAAATAAGCCACACCCGGATCAACAATGGAATGGTCCAAGAGGGGCCAGTAGCTCAGTGGTAGAGCACTCCAGCAACATTATGGAAGGTCCTAGGTTCGATTCCTAGCTGGTCCATGTCTCAACAAGATGTTCCATCCTCCATTACCCTCCTCTTTAAACTTGTGTTATGGGCCATTACATTATTAATTGGCCAATTCAAGCCACAAAAGTCTTCCTTATGCCAATTGACTGAAGTAGAGTGTCTTAGCATATGATAGCTACCTACCAATAGTTGTCTTATTTACATCACATTGTTGTCCTAAAATTGATCATTCATTTTTTACCACTAGAGATGTTTGAATACACTCTATTTTGGCAAGTATTCTAATTGTATGGATGATTGCATGGGTGATACCAATCATTCTCTTGAGATAGATTGTTTTGTTTAGGAACAAGTGCCTTTGAATTCTTAGTAGTGGGTGTATATGCACTATTCAAGGTTCTAACATGATTATATTGATTTTGACCTTGACATGACTACCTATTTTGCAAATTATTTTAATTTTGACCTTGACATGACTTCCTATTTTGCAGATTATTTTGATTTTGACCTTGACATGACAACCTATTTTGCAAATTATTTTGATTTTGAGATTGGTAGGGTCTACTATTCCGGGTTTGTTGTCTCTTAGTTGTTAATATCTTGTTACCAAAGTTTTGCAGTAGGGATTTAACCTTACACAAATCATTTGAAGGTAAAATAGAGGTAGATGGATGCTTGGAAGATGCAACAAGAATGGGTGCTAAAGTAGGTTTTTGAAGAGGAATTTCTAAGAATAAAGGCATTGGTGGTCTTGGAGCTATATTTCTATTTTTTTTAAAACTTTTGTTTTACTCTAATGATAATGTCATAGGTATTTGTCAAGATCACTCTACCCAAGAATTATATCATAATAGCGATACGGTTGTTAAGGGATATTAAATAGTATAGTATTGGGGGATAGTTTCACCAAGATAGGGATTCTATCCCAAATTTTTTGAAATACAAAATTAAAATCTCCAACAAATTTATGGGAAGCCCTCTTAATTATTATCGGATGTTCAACAAATGATAGATGGTCACTCTTATCTTCAAATTATTCACATAATTTCTCACCTAACTCATCCTAATTGTGAATGGATCTAGGTAGTAAACTTTTATACAATTGTAAAATATTTTATTTTAAAGGCATGACTACTATCAAACATCATTTTCATCTTTAATAACATTATGAACATAACAAATATCACTAATAACTTGGATATTCTTTGTTGGGGTAGTGGTTGAATCACTAGTTACGTAAGATATAATTTTGAAGGTAGCTATTGTTATATCATTTCTTTGAGACAATACAAGGTAAATACCACCATTTAAGGTGAAAAATACTTGATTTATAGGGATAACCATGTGAAATAATACTCTATTTATTTGGATGGTAGGAGTCCTAGACAATGATAGTCTATTAAATGGAGGGAGTGTACTGAGCTCTAGGTGATGGAGTTAAAGAACTGTTGATTCTCCTTACTAGTAATAAATAATTTCTTTTCCTTCTTACACAAATGGAGGATGATCATTTTGTGTATTAAAATTACCTCTTGATTGAATATTCTCTTTTCCAAAATTTGGGCTTGAATTTTTCAATCAGTCTAGAACCAAGATATTGATTTGCTTGGAGAGTTGCCAAGTACCTTGTTAAATCTATACTCAAGACTGAATATGATAAGATAAGCCCTACTTTCTTAGCATGAGAAAATAAAATATATTGGATGGTCTCAATGAGCATGCCAAATTTTTTATCAAATGAAATTGCACCATGTTCAACTAGCTCCAACATTCCAATGACATAATAGAAATGACCTCAAGGTGTTAGACCCTTCCGACATAATGTTGAATCTCTGAAAACTGACTTCCTCTCTAATCTAGATGTAAAATGTTGATCCATCCCAACATTGAGAAAACCTAATGTAATCCTATTCTATCATCTTTCAAGAGGAAAGGGATAGAGACTACAAAAGAATAAAAGGGGTGATGATGCACCAAGACTAAAGTGTGTTTATTCTTTCCTATTACAACATAATGCATCAATGAAATAGTTAGAGGGCTTACATAGCTATCTATTTTATAATTTTTCAAGGTCACATATCGAGGTCAGGGTTTGATAAGATGGAAGGGTGAAAGGAGAGATTTACAACCAACACTTGCAAACATAGTTAACACAACATATAGAATAAAAAAATAAATTCAAACATGAACTCAAGAGAAATATGCATAGCGTATCCAAAAGAAATACGAGGTAAACATGAAAAATTTCATTACTACAAGGGAATAAGCCAAGTTATGGTGATATAGGTGGAAAAATTCATGAGCCTCTATAGAGAACTCCAAGAGGAACCAACCCCTTTAAAATGAGGCTTAAAAACCTTTTTATTCATCAAAAGGGCATGGGACAAGATAGGACATGTAGTAAGGAGAAGAAACCCTAGTCATAGTCCTTTGACAAGTACTAATAGACTGCTACCAAAACTTAGATCTTCTAGTGTAAAAATCCTCTCAAATTTCCCCCCTACCATAATTGCATTGATAAATTTTGAGTTTGAGTGCAAGCAAGAAGAATTTTGCCCATGAAATTTGTGATTTGGAGATGGGTTTCTAAAAGAAGATGTGTTTGTTGGTTCTAAATGAGTATGGGCACCATGCTCATCCTTGGGATCCTTGAAAATGCATTTAATAATGTCTTGTATATTCATGGATAAAATTTGGGTGATTAAAGGAGTTGATACAAAATGACATTAATGGCATTTTTGGGTTAAAATATATGCCATTGAGGCTATTGCTAGAGTTTTGAGGCTAGACCTTCTAGCATATCAAAGATAAAATTATAAAAATATCTTCAACCACCAAAGAAGCCACATCCATTAGTTTTTAGGCCACATGCTTTCCTCATATCACCTACTAAAATTGGGGAGAAATGGGTAGAAGAAATGACCAAGGGTTGAAGATTCAAAAGGGAAGGTTGGAGGAAGTGATGAAGAGGCGTCATGAATCAAGTATGATTTTTTGCTTAACTCTTTCCAAAGAAAGGAAAGCATTAAGTGGAAAACTTGAAGGCTAAGGGTTGAAGATCTCTGGAGAAAAGTGAAGGGAAAAGTGATAGCCTTTGGGAATTGGGGATGGAACCTAACTCTTATTTGAATATGGGAAAGCCCAAATGCCTAAAGATGATATGCTTAGGTGATTAAACTCAAAAAGGATATGGGTTTTGAGAGTTAGGGACATGGAGGGAGGTGGAATGAAAAGGATGAGGGCATATTTAGACATTAAAAAAGGATGTGACGAGGCCAAGTTAAAGATATTATGATGCCTTTGTTGAAAACCTAAATAATGCTTTGTTGTGTTGTCATTGATGTCAAACTTGTTTGGTATTTGTCATAATTAGCTGATGTAGATGATTAGTTTCACAAATGTTGAATATGGTCTACCTATTTAGTGGTTGTCTAGTTTTATATCCAGTTGTTGATTTGTCTGATGTTTAGTTGATGTGTTTGTTTAGTTATTCAATTGTTGATCATTTTTCAAGTGCTTATTTGATGATTATTCATGTGGACTACATGGTTTATAAGTTTTAGAGAAGATGTTGCTAATCATGGGTCCAGATATTGATGTGCTATCTAATGGTGGTGTTGTTGTTTATGTGTGTGGCTTTCCTGACATCTATAGTTGTGGATGTTTCAGTATGAAGAATAGAACTAGTATATTGTTTGATAGTAATGTTTAGTAACCTTTAATATGCAGGTAAGTGTATTTATGTCCTATGTGCAGAAAATGATAGCTTGTCTCATTTTTCGCAATTAGTTTGTGTAGAATATGCAATATATATTTAGTTATGATAAGGATGTATGGAAAATTGGAGATGGTCATTGTTGATGCATTGTGTTGTCATGTATATCAGTCTTATATGTCATTATTGGATACTATTTGTCTTTGATTACAAGTGTTTAGTAATGTATATGATCCAAGATTAGATGTTTAGATGTTGTCATGTTTCCTAGTATTGATGTTTTGTATAGAAAAGTTGGTTTCAGAAGGTTACAATACAAGAAGTTCCAATACGTAGGAAAGATTATTTAATGTTCCAGTGGAAGAATATTTTTCATCCTTTTAGACTGTGGCAATCATGATGTACAAATTTGGATACAATGTTTATTATCTATGAAAGATGTACTATCAGGTGTGCAGGTCCTCTAATTGTTTAGATGTTGAGGTTGGTTGTTGTTGTTTTCCAATTGTAAGGCTATTTGTTAGACTAGTTCAAAAATTACCTAGTGGCTTTTGAATATGAGGATTCTATTGCAAGGTGTGCGCCCTTGGTCTCCTTGTGTTGTGCAACTCAATGCTTGAGTTTGTGACATGGCTTAACCGCCTCCTATGGATTCTATAAGTCTAGTGGTTGTATCGGGAATTAACATGTTGATCTTTTCATGCAACGACAACCGTACTTCTAACAAGTGGTATCAGAGCCTGGGTCACAGGTTCAAACCCCTTCGCTTACGCTGGGGGGGATTGTTGCAATGTGTGCGCCCTTGGTCTCCTTGTGTTGTGCAACGCGGTGCTCAGGTTTGTGACATGTCTTAACCACCTCTCATGGATTCTATAAGTCTAGTAGTTGTATCGAGCATTAACAAGTTGATCTTTTGGTGCAATGACAATCATACTTCTAATAGATTCAAGGGTCGTGGTTTGGAGGACATGTTCATTTTGTTTGTGCAATATTCTAGTTCAACTTTCAACAATTGTTTTTGTTCTACAAGTTAGTTATGTTGGTATGTGCTTGACATGCTTTGTTGTGTTGAGTATCAATTGTTTTGGTTGATCCATCTTGTTTGGATTATGCTCTTTTGGTCTAGATAAGATTTGGAGGATGATTTTGAGTGTTTATATGGATCTCACCATGGCCTATGGTGATCTGCACTTAGTAATTTGCATTGGAAGATTTTTTTGGGTTGACTGGTTGATGTGTTTTGTTATCTTTCTATACACTTCATTTGGCACCAATCTTCGAGATTGTGGTAGTGTGTGGTTCATTGGAATATACTTGAAATAATTTATTAAGATGTATTTGGGTCCCCTTTATCTCTTGGAGAGGATCAGAGTAATTGTTTTAGGTCTGGATGGTCTAATTTATGTAATATTTCTTATTCTATCTTTGACTAACCTGATTGAGGGTTTTGATGAAAAAATCTGTATATAAGAATGTATGGTTGCATGTGTTGAGGTACAAAATGTGCATGAATCATAATGAATTGGATGAGAATAATATTCAAGGAGATTTGGTGTTGGTGATGTGTGAAAGTGAATTGAGAAGTGCTTTGATAGAAATATATTCAAAGCAACAATACTCATGTATAATATTTATGATCAGATTTACTTGCTATGATATTGGTTGCTTGACACCAAAATTCAAGGCAATTTCATGATCATAAGATCCTACTCATTTCAGTTTCAGTTATTCCTCTAGTCTTCCAGTTGATAGTATGTCTATTGGTAGATTTATGTATCTTTCCCTGAGATAGTGCGTCTCAGTTTTGTAAGTCTCTTTGTATCTTGCCCCAAGTTTGTGTGCCTTAGCATTGCAAATCCATCAAGTTCATATTGCTTATTTTTAGTTTTATTATATTGTGATTGTGATTCTCACTATGGTTTTTCCCTTATAGGGTTTTCGATGTAAATCTGGCATTAATGTGTTGAATGTGCTTTGTGCTTTCATGTGTTGAATGTGCTTTGTGCTTTCATGTTTTGCAATTGCAATATAAGACAAATAATTGTATAGTTCTGAAAAGAATTAATTTGTACTGATTCACCCCCCCTCTCAGTCTTGCGATGTGCTCAACAACCTTTTGATGAAATGGCATGGTATGCACAACAAAATATTTTTTTCACATTGCTAGATTTGTGTCAACATGATTTTAGCTAGAACAAAAAACACTCTAGGAACATCAAAATAACAAAAACCCCTTCAATTGCGAAGTTGTGTAGGTGTAGAGGATGTAGAACAGAGTATCAAGGAAATTTTGGGCACTAATTGAAACTTTTCCACATTGGCTTGTGAGTGAAAATGTTGTTGAAATTGTAGATATGTCCACACCAAAAGAATAGATGTATGACAAGAAGCTCAAATGCATGGTAGTGAATGAATGTTGTGGAGACTACAAAGAAAAAGGTGTTTGCCTTTTTATTTGTAGGTTGATTTGTTGATGGAGGAGCTATTGAGGCCAAAAAGGGTAGTACTTAAGAAAATTTTGAAAAGGAGAAGATTAAGCAATGTTGATTGTGATGGCACGATAGGAGTGGAATTGAAAGGTTGAAATGATGACAAAACAACACTTAGACATCTTTTATACTTTTCAATTGGGGTATTTAGATAAGGTAGGAACAAAAGGGAAAGGTGATCCTTTTAAGATCTATTAAACTGATTATAATTGATAGACCACAAGGGGGCATAAAATGCCAATAGTTACTGCTATCCTCACATCTTTCAAGATGATCACCAACATGTTCAAACATTCCATACATGATAAACTATTGAAACCAAAGAAAGGAATCTGATAATGTCACTCCATCCTATATATGGGGGAAGGTCATATGCATAATGAAGATTATATTTTCTTAGTGTGATTAACCCCAATTTATCTACAAGTTATAAGTTTATCATCACTACTACTATATATTTCACATGTTGGAAAGAAGTTCAATTATGCAAGAAGTACACATAAGTAGAAATCAAATTCATTGAAGAACATGTCATGAAGTTTGAATGTTCTTTCATAGAATATGGTTATGTTTTACAATTTTCTTTGAATTACTATCCACTGAGGAATAGGGTGACTAATTCCATGAATAATAATTTACTAGATGTCATTAAAAAGTTATTGGAAAAGGATCTTAGAGATTTACATACTAGGGTAAATTTTTCTTGATGGGGTGACCAAACTTGGGTAAAACCCTTCATAGGGACTTCTTATCAATTGGTCTATGGGAAAACCCTTATTGTCCTTATTAACCTAAAACTTATAACTCTATTATTTATGAGTAAGTGTTTCAATACAAATAACATTATTGAATTCAGACTTTTGAATTTACTTGGTTTAGAAGAGAAAAAGGATGCTACTTTGTAGATCATTCTGTAAAACATTAGGTTGTTGTCAAATGTTGGTTTGAGAAGTGAGCTAGGGTAAAATCCTTATGGATCTTGAGCTTGGTCCTTTAATGGGATAAACCACATGAATGAAAAGGATACCATAAAAAATTCAAAATACTATGGCCCAACCCCTACTAGATAGCCAAAATTATAGGGGAAGATACTTATAGGCTTAATTCCTTAGCTAGGGAACCACTCCTACTTCTTATTAGTGGGTAATTCCTCAAACACTATTTCACTTTCTCAAAAAATGACCAACATGTATTATAGTAGATAGATTTTTGTATTTTATTTTGTTAGTTTTATTTGTGTTCTTTTATTCCTATTTTTTGTCCTCATCATCTTGTATGCAAGGTGATTGGTGTGTGCATTAGGCCCATATCAAGAGGTTTATCTAAATTAGGAATTTTATATTATTATTTTCAAGTAATTGATTAATAAATTGATTCAAAAAGATTATTTTATTTTTATCTAGCTCACTTGCTAAAATATTTTAACATCTTTTTTGGATTCAATATACTATAGAGTTTTAAGCTCTCATTGAAAATCTAGCACACATTCAAATTTTAAGAAAACGATGTTAGGTGTTGTTGCCTTGAAGAGAAATATATTAATTGAGTGTATTTTAAGATGACCATTGTGGTTCCCAACTTGATGTTCATGCTTCATTTCTTGACAATTGAAATATTTTGAAAGTGATTTGAGAGAAAGATTTGTATTTTAAAACAAAAATAAAAGAAAGAGGGAGAATTATCTATGTTGAACGATAAATATATCTAGAACTCAAATTTATGGACGATTCAAATACATATCTACTAGGGCTATAGATGCCTAGTTGGCAATAGAGATATTATTGAAGGCAACTTGAGGTAACAATGTTAGGGCTATATATGCTTTATTTATAGAAGAGTGATACCCAATACATCATTTCATATTAATAATTTATCTTCAATTATATAGCTCAAATTTATATTATTAACATGCAATGATGCATTAAAAGCTTCTTTATTTATTAACAACAACACCTAGATCATCTTTGGATTTAAAGGAAGAAAAGTTAATAAGCCAAGAAGTTGTGAATTTTCTCTATAATCTATTAAAAGATTCAGAACAATGTCCAAATCATAATGTAATTTCAAATAATCCCCTTCTTCATATTTCCAAATTAGTTTCTAAAAAAGATAATAATTTCCTCCAACCTTTTTCTTATAAGGAAGTGAGGGAAGTGGATTTTTCCATGCTACCTAATAAAGCACCAAGTCCAAATGGATTTAAGTGTATGACCAAAAGGGTTGGGAATTCATGGGTAGAGAGATTTGTCTTTCACTAGAGGAGTTTAGGAGAAATGCTACCATCATCAAAGAACTTAATAATACTTTCATTGCTCTAATCCCCAAGAAGCAAAACTTGACAACATTTGTAGACTTTAGACCTATACCTTTGTGTAACACCATATACTAAATCTTCTCTTAAAAAAGTCACATTGAGGCTTGCAAAGGTAATTCCCTTAATTATTTTAGATGTACCTGATAAAGAGACATTTGAAGGGGTAATCATAGCTCATGAAACTATTTATTCTATTAATGAAGGGAAAATTTCAAAAATGGTCATTGAACTTGACATGATGAGGGCATATGATACTTTGAATTGGGATTTATTGTTCAAATGGTTGAATAAACTTTGTTTTTCTAACAAATGGTGCCACTATATTAGATCATATATATCTTAGGTTGAATTCCCAGTATTGGTGAATGGAAATCCATAGGGTTTCTTCACTTCCACATAATGTTTTAGACAAGGAGATCCATTATTTCCATTCCTTTTCATTCTAATGGTTGAATCATTGAGTAGAGAAATTACAACGTATCATTCTCAACTTAGGTGGAAGGGAATACAAATCCCAAACACAAACATTGACATGACACATTCATTGTTTGCTAATGGTATCCTTATTTTTGGCAAATCTTATGTGTTAGAAGAAAAAGAAATAAAAAGGGTAATAGATGAATGCTACTTTGTGTCAGGACAAAAAATCAATGCAAGTAAATCTAGCATCTTTTTCCTTAATACCTCGCCAATAATATCAAGCCATATTTTATCTATTCTTGATTTCAAGCATGATCATTTACTAAGTCAATTTTTTAGGAATCTCATTCTTCTCAAGACCCAACAAACTTGAATTCTAGAATAAAATCCTAACTCACATCAAAAATTGAGTGGCCACCTAAAAAACCTGATGATTAACACTAGTAGGTAAGCTGACAATGACCAAAGAAATGACATTAGTTGTTCCAAATTATATCATGCCAGTATTAAAACTTTCTAAAATAGTGCAGATGAGCATAGAGTACTATATACATAAATTCTTGTGGTAAAGAAAATTGGATAAATAAAAAAAGGCCAAAATACCATTAGGCTTTTGGAGAAAATTATGTGAAGATAAGAGAAATGGAGGTCTTAGAGTGCACAATTTGGAGACAATAAATTTTTCGTTAGGAGCTAAACTGGCTTGGAATGAATATGATAAGCCATCATCTAAATGGGTCCAAATAATTCAAGGTAAATATATAGATTATTTCCTTCCTAAATGTATATTTATAATGTCAAACCCACCAAAGGGTTCAAATAATTAGAATTTCATCATAACCTATAGAGAGATCATTGCTCCTCATTTATCTTGGATCATAAACAATGATGAAAAGACATTGTTTTGGGAGGATTCTTAGAATGGTCTTCCTCCTCTAGATAAAACTTAAGGGATAGAAGAAGAAAGTATATACCTAAAGCTTATTGGGATTCAAAACTAAAAGACTATTTCAAAAATTAAAATAACACACTATCTAATGCTGAGTTAAAAAGCTTTGATGGGTGCAACTTTCTTATAGAGTGCCAAAAAAATTAGCTAACACTTCTTATCAAGCAAAGGAAAATCTTTTTCTCAAGTGGATCTGACGTTAAGATTAAGGTTCCATCTACCTTGTAAACCCAATGACACGGTTCAAACATCTCTGGGAAGTGTCCTAAGACACTTAGGATGTATTGGAAAAATAATTTGTAATAATTAACTTACCATTGTTTATAATACATTCATCAGGGATGATGTGTTCCACTAGTAGAGGTAAAAGTGGGTTGTGAACACCATTATATAATATATTTTCCCCACTTATGGATGTATAGAGTAAGATATTTAATCTCTTAAGGAAGTGGAAAAAGAGTGACCTATGGGCTTCTCCAAGTGGGAGCATGGTATAGGCAACATGTGTCTCTTGGTATCTAGCCATTTATTACATTTAATGTGATGTTTATCTTGCATGTATGGGCGCCTAAGTTGGAGGGAAATTATTGGAAGCTAGACTGGTGTCTTTTAAAAATATTCCAAGGTATTTCAAGGGTTGTGGTCATGAGGAATGAATAGGATTCTTTGGGAACCTTTATTGGTAGTTTTGGAGCTCTTTCCATTCTATAAATTCAACCTTTGGGTGTAGATTTTATATGAAAATAATTGAATGTAGATTTATCTGTAGGAAAAAAGGACAAATGGGAGCCATAAGGAGGTTGTTCACATGTACATAGGTGTTGAAACAATGGAGGAAAAGAGGAGAATTAAAGTGATTGTATTGTAATAACTTTTATTGTTGATAATGCAAGCTTGTCCTCTCTTCTTGGTAAAAATTTATAGTTAAAATATTTGATTATAAAAAATGTTGTAAAATTTGGATTATATGATTAAATTTTTTTTTATAGAGTATAATTTTAGAATATTAAAATTATCAAAATATGAAAATCCTTGGAGGATGGTAGAAAGGAAGGGGGTAAATGTATAATTAATTTAATTCAAAAAATATGAATTATTGATAATATGTGATTTTGTCTTGTTTATCATCAAATATAATAATTGTTTAATAATAAACTTATTGTAGATTGAGTGGAAATGGGGTTCACTAGTCTAAACATGCAAACTAGGAATCAAAACCATTCACATCAACATACATTGGGAAAATAATCAACAGACTCAATTGAAAACCCTTGGGAGAGCTAGGCACATGAATTGATTACTTCCTTGCTAAGAAATTGATATGAATTAATAAGATAAAATGGTAAAATGAAAGAACTAGGTGTAAAGATGAAAAATTGATGAATCAACATAAACAATAAGCTACCTAATAGATATGAAAATTCTAAGAATGGTTTTTGAAATAAGGATCAAACATGAACCTGTGTCTATAATTTGAGGTTGAAAGCATTGGACTATGTGGATAGACATCCTAGTCCTGAAGGTGTCTAGTGCAACTATTATAAATATATTTGAGATCGAGATGTCTCTTAGCTTATCTCCCTAAAATTCCATCAAAAAAGTGTTGGACTATATGGCTAAGCCACAATGTCTAGGGTTTTCAACGTCTTCAAAGTATTGATATCTTCATCTCAGTCTATACTGTTTGAATCTATAATCCTTATCTATTAGTTCTAAATCTTGCACACATAAGAGAGAGAAAAATTATTCGGTTGTATAGGAGTTTGCCTAAGTGAAACCCTAGGTTGTACTTTAATCCTACAACAATGATTGATAGAAAAAGATAGCTTACCCTTGCAGGGTAGAGGTTGAAACCTTAAAAAAATGTTGATTTGAAATGCTATACCTTTTCTTATGAACATACTTGCATTGAATTATTCATGAAATATTGATGTTTCTATGTGGAAGATCATGCATGCCTTCATATAAACTTGGTCATGGATGCCATCTTGAATGCTTGAAAATTTGAATACTTGACCTCTCCTTCATTTCCTTGAAGATTCTTGATTGCTTGCTCAATGGAATTGCTTGGTGTAAATTTAATTCCATGATGAGAGAGAATTCAAATGAGGGGATAATATTTGATTTTATACTCAACCTCATGAAATGTGTTGAAAATTTTGAAGGAAGCCGTCATTAGGAGCATTTTCTTGCTCAACATTTGTTTTTTGTTCGAGGGTTCAAAATTGGGCCCTTTTAGCTGGACTAGGGTGCTAGGAACCCTAGTCTAGTCCTATCAAGCTAGAACATAGTAAAAAAGAATAGACACGGTTTTAAACTTCCAAAATCAAGCATTGTTTGAGCATAATCAACCAATCTCAGAGGCAATAAAGGAGAAACACTAAAGTGGGCCCCAAATGAGTATAAAATTATATGATGATATAATTTATGACACTACATTTATATTTTTAAAATAAATTATTTCTATTTCAATTGTGTTATATATCTAGTTTCAGTGAGACAATGTAAACACATCTAACAAATCAAAGTAAATCATTGTGTTTGATATATATGATATCTTTAGTTCCAATTTATAAATAAACCTATCAAGATTAAATAGATGTTTATAAAATCCTAATAATTTGTAATAATGATGTCTATGAATTCATCCCTATAAATCACTACAGGGAAATAAGGACATCTTTTATAATAGCTCTAAGTGAAGCATGCAATATTCCCCACAATAGTCTCTAAACAACCATTATTATTATTTTAACATAAAATTATATGTAAACCACAATCTAGAATGAGAATGTGACATATAAATCAAGTGCCTTGTTGTTGCTTTACCTAAATGGGTAGTAGCTAATGGGAAATTGTGTTGGACAACTTGCTCTGAGAAAGGGCTATGTAGGTATCTTCTCATAATCACTCAACTCTTAAACATGATATTTAACCATCTTACCCAAGATCCACAAAACATTATTTTATTAATATTCTCTCAATAGATGAAAGGTGGATTTTCCTCAAATATTGGAGAATCCTAAATACATATTTTTCATAATTTTGAATTAACTTGTGAAACTATACTTTTGTATTTCATATTCTCAATCTAGTTCATTATATATCTAGGTTGTTTGATTTATATCCCACTAAGTTATTAGGCATATATATCCCTTCTTAATTCAAATCACTTTTCGTAAATTAAATATAAAGAATAGAATCTTCCCTCATATTTGTAATTGTAATTTATTTATTTTATGAATACAAAAACTATTAGAAACATTGAATATAAAGTATTGAAGATTAAGATTAACATAATAGACATAGTAGTAGCTTGTGTTTGGACGTAATTGTGGAAATTATTTAATTCTAATATTTAATTTTTTTGAGAAGATAGAACAATCTCATTCTAGAAATCTTTATTAACCATGATAATTGAGTAAATTCTTCTATCTTAACTTTGATTGGTTAAAGAGACTCATTATAAACAAAATATAACATTTATTCAAGTGTTATTCCTCTATCTATCTATCTATCTATCTATCTATCTATCTATCTATCTATCTATCTATCTATGTTGGCAACAATGTAGCAAACTAAGACCTGGGGGGTGAATCAATTTGCACAAAAAATTTCTACAACTTAAACCACAAATCATATTTGATAATTAATAGTTAAAGAATGAGACAATACCACATGAATAACACACATAACATCAAGATTTTTGACATGGAAAACCCGGTTAAGGGAAAAACCATTGTGGGAACCTACCCACAATGAGATAATACCCTGTTAGGAATAAATGAAATATTACAATGGGGAATGCACACGCATTTAGGCACACTACCTAGAGCTCACTACTCAAACAAGAAACCCAAAAAGGCTACAACCTTTAGGGAAGGCTCACTACCTTACAAGAAGTCTCACTGAATTACAAAAGCATTCAGACAACAATCCAGATTACATGAACTATGAAAATAGCATCTCCATATGCCTAAGTATAGTTCAGGTTAAGCACACGGTCTGCTCTATAACGCTTTTCACTCCTTCACACTTTCAAAAGATCAAATCACTTTTTCACACATACAACTCGATCATACACATCCTCAAAGATTCCAAACATACATCTTACATAATTATTATATTTATTTATACAAGACATCAATCTATATTTCAAGGTCGGCTAAACCCTCAATACAATTTATAAAATAATAGCTTCACACAATACAAAAATACATGCAGATCAAAAAAGGTTGGCTAAGACATAGTCTGGACCCAAATCAATACCACAAACATGCAACACCTTCAATAATTATGTCTCGATCATCCACAACATGCTACAACTACTAAGAATGTCGCATAACATGAAGAACATCACCAGACAACAAAAATCTTCAATAACACGCACAATAATCAATGCGGACCACCAATACACATAGAACACGATCTAGAGATATTCACAAGCAACGTGAATTGCACCACAACAACTGCAACAACTCAAATCACAAGAATCATCATCATCTCACCACCGGAGCTCAAGAACACCATCACAACTAACTGTCAACTTGAAAGATTCGCTTGTGGATTTCCAAATCATGAACCAATCGAACTGAGGACACACATCAACATCCATAACACATCCCATACATCTACAACTAAAGATATAACAATTCCAGAGCAATACAGAGCACAAACCAGAATATTGAATAACATGAACAACTAAATATCAATCTCAATACCGGATCTCATAACTCAATCAAAACATCATGCAGACCTCTACAAATGGGAACGAACCATCTACAGATAATATACTAGAAACCCATTGATTTGCATCAACTCATCTACAATACACGAGCTAAACCAACTCATTCAAACAAACTGCAACACTGGAATACACACAAGAATATGTTGACATCAATGACAACACATCATTCCAACAAACTCTCAACAACATCCAACAATCTTCCCCTTTGGCATTCATGGAAACATATGAATGTGAAAAACAATCAATGCAAAGAAAGAAAGTATCTCTTAGCAATCTCCCTCAAAATCACAAGGATCAACTCCCCCTTAGACAAACAACTCAAATTACAAATCTCAAAATACTCTAGGGTTTTTCACATGCTTCTCTTATTGGCATTGAACATAATTGGTGATGAGATGAGAAGATAACCGGTAAAGCTGGTAAATTTGATAAAGTTATTGTTGGCTAGATGATGTTGATATAGTTGTAAGTTGTTTGATGACTTTATTTGTGTTGTCATTGATGGTAACCATGTTTCTTGAGTCATCTAAGTCATCTAGGCCTACCGGTAAAGCCTAACCGGTAGAAGAATGTGTTAGACAACAAAATTGCTAAGTTGATGTAAATTGGTAAGCAGGAACAATGCGATGATCAAGATACCAGTATAGACAATTGGTGAGGAGTTAGGAATTGCGGTTTTATAGGAATGTTGAAGATAGGAACATGCATCTATATTCCACACCACATTAGCAAATTCAGTATATTGAGTGAGTTATGGTTGACTGCCATAAACTCTGTGAAGAAGAATATATACTAGTAACATATCTTTGACCAGTAATGATTTATGGTTTGGCGGTGGATCTTATCATGTTCATAACTTAGTGATGATTTGTTAGAAACCATGTGTAATAATAAGATTGTGTTTGAGCGCATACAAGGATCAGATTTCTCAGGAAATAGCAAAGTTCTTAGCAGAATGTGACAAGGGTTTGATTTCTTATCAAATCGATGTGCAGTGATGAGGAATGATCATTCAACGGTATAAATTGTCTTGAAATTTGTTGTAATGATCTGTGATGTATTTTGGCAGATTGTTTTGCCACACTTGATGTAAATTCATTATATTTTGAATGTGGTTAGGGTTATGTAAATGACCTAGTTGAAAAGTGTATTTAGGTCGATTTTGAGAAGAGATTTTGTGTCGGTGATTTGAGAAGAAGAGTGTGCCGAAACAGATTGAAGTGTCTGCATGTGTGTAGTAGAGTTGAGCTGAAAAGGATCTATACTAGAAAGCAAGGAAGTGTTGTGATCAGATCATTTGCCTTGTTGTTCCCTAACAATTACAACAGTTGAAATCCCTTAACCCGATAGATCCTAATAGGTCTTATTTGTAAATCCCTTGACCGGGTGGCTCATTAACTTGATCTCTAAATCCTCTAGAAAGGTTACTCCTAACAGGGTAGAGCTCCTAACAGGGCTGATATTGTAAATCCCTTCACCGGGTGACTCCTAACAGGGTCTTCTCTTAACCGGGCATATTGTAAAGCTCCTAACCAGGCTAGGCCTTTAACCGGGTGCATTCCAAAAGAGTGCAAATAATTTGTGGGTTCTAATTCCCACTGTGGTTTTTCCCATTTGGTTTTCCATGTGAACAATCTCTGTGTTCATGTGGTGATGCATTATTGATATGTGGATTTGGTATCATTACATTATTTCATGTTGATAAACACTTAAATGAATGATTTGGTAAATCATTTTAAATGATTGTTTGAGTAGTTACCGGTACTGGTTTTTGAAGTATTATCAGAGTTGTTTAACTACTGATTCAACCACCCCCCCCCCCTCTCAGTACTTACCAGATCCTTATAATAACAATTGGTATTAGAGAACTAGGTCCTCTTTGTGCAGAAGCTTAACCACTTGAGGTAAAGATCCGAGATAATGAAGAAGGAGGGTCCTAAGTTTACAAAGGACAACTACAAAATATGGAGTGACAGAATGAAGATCTACATCAAAGGAATGGGGGCATAGTTCTGGTTGCATGTTGAAAATTAGTATTCACCTCCTACTAGTACTCTGATTGCAGATCAGCTTAAAAAAATCCAAGAGAATATTCAAGTATTGGAAGCCATTGTAAGTACGCTTTCTGATTCTGAGTATATTTGTATCCATGGTCTTGAAACAACTTATGCAGTTTGGGTAAATTTGAAGTTGATTTATGGTGGAGATGAGCATGTACAAAAAGTTAAAGAGGAAAGTCTTAGAGGCAAGTTTGATGATATGAAGATGATGGAAGGAGAAAACATCACACAGTATGGTCAAAGGATAAAAGAGGTTGTTGGGGGAATCAAAAGTGCTGGTGGAACCATTGCAAAAGACACAATGGTGAGTAAAATGCTTAGAACTTTATTGCCTACTTATGCTATTAGAGTATCTGCTATCCAAGAATTGAGATCAATTAGCAAAGATAAAGTTACAGTTGATTCTTTGATAGGCAATCTTACTGCTTTTGAGTTAAATAGCTTTGATAATAGTGCACCTAAAGAATAATTTGCTTTCCAAGCATCTGTATCTAATGCACCGGTAAGAAAAGGAAAGGATGTGTATAGGTCAAGTCATCATGGTGGTGATAATGAAGGAATGGATGATGAAAGCAACCTGGTGGAATTTGAAGCTTCACTAGCTAAGAGACTTCCTAGAGGCACCGATAAGTACAAAGGCAAACTTCCTCTTAAATGTTTCTCATGTAATAAAATAGGATATATTGTTTCTAATTGTCCTAACATTGATCATAAGGAAAAGTTTAGAAAGTATAAAGAAAAAGGAAAGAAATAATGCTATTTTGCAGTTGATGAAGGCGTTACTGATGAGGAATCTGAGGATGAAGACAATGAGGAGATTGTTTTTGTAGCAGTAAAGGAAGATATTTCTAACAAGAAGGCCTTAGTATCTCATATTGACAGCAGTGATGAGTGGGTTATTGATAGTGGTTGCTCACACCACATGACCGGTGACAAGAATAAGTTCATTTCACTTGAAGAATTTGATGGTGGAGTAGTGAGATTTGGCAACAATTCACCATGTATGGTAAAAGGTAAATGATCAATTTCTTTGAATGGTAAAAGTAATGTTGATTATGTATATTGGGTTGAAGGATTAAAACATAACTTGTTGAGTGTTGGTCAGTTGAGTGATAAAGGTTATCATCTTGAGTTTAAGAATGGAGTGTGTAGGATTTTAGGATGCAAAGGAGAATTGATTGCTACTGGTAAACAGGCAAAAGGTAACTTATTCCATCTGAATACTAATGTTAACAGTTGTTTGGTTGCTAAAGTTGAAGATAGTTGGTTATGGCATAGAAGATTTTGTCATGTGTGAATTTTGATAATGTGGCTAAGGTTAGTAAGTCAAATATGGTTAGAGGTATGCCACAACTAGTTAAACCAGACAATGTGGTTTGTAAAGAATGTCAGATGGGTAAGATGACTACTTCTTTTAAGAGCAAATAATTTTCTTCTAAGAATATTTTAGATTTGGCGCACACTAATTTATGTGGTCCTATAAGGACTAGAAGTTTTCAAGGTGATGGGTATTTCATGATATTTAGTGATGATTACTCAAGAATGATGTGGGTTACATTCTTGAAGGAAAAGTCTAAAACTTTCAACAATCTTAAGGAATTCAAAGCCTTAGTGGAGAAAGAAATTGCTAAGAGTCTTAAATGTCTGAGATCTGACTTGGGTGGAGAGTTCACATCTATAGAATTTGTGAAATACTATGATGAGCATGGAATCAAGAGACAATTGTCTGCACCAAGGACACCACAACAGAATGGAATTGCAGAAAGGAGGAACTGAACCTTAGTTGAGGAAGCTAGAACAATGTTGATACAAGGAGATGCACGTAAAATGTTTTGGAGAAAAGTTGTTAGCATTACAGTATACACAATGAACCAGGTATTGGTTAAGAAAGGTAATGGTAAAACACCCTATGAATTATGGCATGGTCATACTCCCAATGTCAGTTATTTCAAAGTCTTTGGTGGCAGGTGTTACATAAAGAGAGATGATTATACTAGAAAATTTGATCCTAAGAGTGATGAAGGAACATTCCTTGGTTACTCAACCAAGAGAAAAGCATTCAAGTGTTTCAACAAAAGAACTAAGAAAATTGTGGAAAGTGTTAATGTAAAAGTTGATGATTATTCTAATAAATCTAATGATACCAGCAAGTCTGATGTAGTTGAGAAACAAAAGATAATGATCATTGAACTGGAGATTTAGATTGATGCTGAGCAGAATAGTGTGGAGGATACTGCTTAACTGGTAGATGAAGAAGATGAAGATGATGAACAAGAAGAAACTTCTATACGAGAACTGATTATACCTAGATATGTTAATTTGAATCACTCAGCAGATCAGATAATTGGTGACAAGAATGTTGGAGTACAAACAAGAAGAAAGATCAGAGAAAGCGCTTGTCTGATTTCTAAAATTGAACCGAAGACAGTAAGAGAAGCTCTCAAGGATGATGATTTGATAAAGGCTATGAATTAAGAGCTTGATCAAATAGAGAATAACAACACTTGGTCACTTGTCCCCAGACCAGCTGATAAAAATGTGATTGGTACTAAGTGGGTGTTTAGAAACAAACTGAATGAAGATGGTGAAGTGGTCAGGAAGAAGGCAAGACTATTTTGCAAAGGATATGCACAAGAAGAAGGTGAAGATTATGGAGAAACCTTTGCACGAGTTGCTAGACTTGAAGGAGTTAGAATGTTACTTGCATTTGCAACATTTAAGGGATTCAAAGTATACCAAATGGATGTGAAGTCTGCATTTTTGAACGGAATCCTAGAAGAAGAGGTTTATATTGAACAACCAGATGGGTTTGCATTGACTAAAGACAAGGATATGGTATGCAAACTTCATAAAGCTTTGTATGGATTAAAGAAAGCACCAAGGGCTTGGTATGAGAGACTCCATTCACATCTAATAAAGATTAGATTTCAGAGAATCAGTGAGGATAACAATATCTACTTGAAGATTGAAGGAGACAAGTTATTAAATTGCAAAAGTATTTGTAGATGATATCATATTTGGAGGAGATGATGATATGAGTCTAAATTTTGCAGAAGAGATGAAAAAGGATTTTGAGATGTCTCTGATAGGTGAGATTAAATTTTTCATTGGTTTGCAAATATAGAAGATGAAATTTTGTATCTTTATCAATCAGTCCAAGTATGTGAAGGAGGTATTGAAGATCTTTGGGATGGAAAAATCTAAACCGGTTGGAACTCCCATGGTTAAAGGTTGCAGATTATCAAAAGAAGATGATTTAGATCCATTAGATGAATTTGAGTATAGATCTATGATTAGAAAATTGTATTATGTTTTTCATAGCAGACCAAATATTGCTCACGTAGTTGGTATTGTGGCTAGATTTCAGAAAAGTACTAAAGAGACTCACATTGTGGCAATGAATAGAATTTTTCAATTATCTTAGAGGGACTATTGATTATGGATTATGGTATCCATACAAAGGAAATTTCTCTTTGTAGGTATTCACTAATGTTGATTGGGTAGGTAATGTAGGTGACCAGAAGAGCACAATCGGTGGTGCATTCTTTTTAGGAGGAAGACTGGTATCTTGGACCAGTAAGAAATTGAGTTGTATTTCTCAGTCTATAGCGGAAACAAAGTATGTGGCTGCATCCATGAATTGTACACAAGCTATATGGATGAGACATGTATTGGAAGGATTCAAGGAGACTATGACAGAACCGATGGTGATATATTTTGATAATACAAGTGCAATAAGTATTTCAAAGAACCTGGTATTGCATGCTAGAACAAAGCATATTGAACTGAAGTATCATTTTCCAAGAGAGAGAGTGCAAGAGAAGACAATCAGGATGGAGCATGTATCTAGTAAGGAGCAATTGGTAGACATATTCACTAAGCCATTACCTAAGACTACCTTTGAATATCTCAGAGGCAAGCTAGGGGTTATTCCCCTACTGAAGGTCAACTAATATATTGTTGAAGCATCAATCCTATGGACTAATTGAAGATATTTCACTATGGATTTATGAGAAGTGGGGTAAACCTCAGGGGGAGCAGCTGAGATGGAGAAAACATAGCAGCAAAAGATGAATTTGACATTTTTCACCTTTGGAATTGTTGTCAAAGGGGGAGAAGAACACTAAAGGGAGAAGAAAAGAAAAGGAGGAGAAGGATAGTGAAAAACAACTGCAATAGTCATAACAGGAACTCTGATAGTTTTGCATAATGAGTCTTTTGGTGTTGCCATCAATGCCAAAGGGGGAGATTATTGGCATTGAACATAATTGGTGATGAGATGAGAAGATAGCCAGTAAAGCTGGTAAAGTTGATAAATTTATTGTTGGCTAGATGATGTTGATATAGTTGTAAGTTGTTTGATGAATTTATTTGTGTTGTTATCGATGGTAACCATGTTTGTTGAGTCATCTAAGTCATCTAGGCCTATTGGTAAAGCCTTATTGGTAGAAGAATGTGCTCGACAACAAAACTGCTAAGTTGTTGCAAACTGATAAGAAAGAATAATTTGATGATCAAGATACTAGTATGGATGATTGGTGAGGAGTTAGGCGTTGCAATTTTGCAAGAATGTTGAAGATAGGAACATGCATCTATGTTTCACACCGCATCAGCAAATTCAATATATTGAGTGAGTTATGATTGACTGTCATAAATTCTGTGAAGAAGAATGTATACTAGTAATAGATCTTTGAATGATAATGATTTATGGTTTGGTGGTGGATATTATCATGTTCATAGCTTAGTGATGATGTGTCAGAAACTGTGTGTAATAATAAGATTGTGTTTGAGCACGTACAAGGATTAAATCTCTTGGGAAACAACGAAGTGCTTAGCAAAATGTGACAAGGGTTTGATTACTTATCAAAATGATGTGCGGTGATGAGCGGTGATCATTCAATAGTAGAAATTATCTTGAAATTTGTTGTAATGATCTGTAATGTATTTTGGCAGATTGTTTTTCCATGGCTTGATGTAAATTCATTGTATTTTGAATGTGGTTAGGGTTATGTAACCGACCTAGTTGAAAAGTGTATTTAGGTCAAGTTTGAGAAGAAATTTTGTGTCGGTGATTTGAGAAGAAGAGTGTGCCAAACTAGACTGAAGTGTTTGCATGTGTGTAGCAGAGTTGAGCTGAAAAGGATCTGTACTAGCAAGAAAGGAAGTGTTGTGATCACATCATTTTCTTTTTTGTTCCCTAATAATTACAACAGTTGAAATCCCTTAACCGGGTAGATCCTAATAGGTCTTATTTGTAAATCCCTTGATTGGGTAGCTCATTAGGTTGAGTTATAAATCCTCTAGCAAGGTTACTCCTAATAGGGTAGAGCTCCTCACAGGGATACTATTATAAATACCTTCATCGGGTGACTCCTAATAGGGTCTAATCTTAACCGAGCATATTGTAAAGCTTCTAACTGGGCTAGGCCTTTAATCAGGCACAATCCAAAAGAGTGAAAATACTTTGTGGGTGCTAATTCCCACCGTGGTTTTTCCCATTTGGGTTTCCAAGTGAAAAATCTCTATGTTCATGTGGTGATGCATTATTGATATGTGGATTTGATATCATTACTTTATTGCATGTTGATGAACACTTAAATGAATGGTTTGGTAAATCAGTTTAAAGGACTATTTGAGTAGTTACCGGTACTGGTTTTTGAAGTATTATCAGAGTTGTTTAACTAGTGATTCACCCTCCCCTTCTGAGTAGTTACCAGATCCTCATAATAACATCTCTCCCCCTTTGACATCAATGACAAAGGCTTAGGAATCAGGATTCTCTCCCCACAAATCTGTACATCAACATTGACTACCCCCCTTGAGTAGCAGCCTCACTCATCAATCCGAATCACAAAATATCTCTATGAAGTTCATCAGACTAATGCAAATTCATGCATCTTAGTTCTCATCAAGATGGCCAATTAGCCCTAATTTCTCTTTGATATTCTCAAAAGTATCTTTAGGCAAAGGCTTCATAAAGATATCTGCAATCTATTCCTTTGTAGATACATATTCTAGTCAGACTACCAGATTCTTTGAAATATTGATAGCACTTGAACTGTCACGATATATAGAAATAGGTTTATCATAAATAACTCCTATAGCCTTCAACATTTGCTTCATCCAAATTACTTGAGTATAATTGATAGCAGCAACAATGTATTCAACTTCTATAATAGATAGAGAAATAGAATTCTGCTTCTTACTTGCCCAAGAGACCAATTTCTTACCCAAAAAGAATGCACCACTTGTAGTACTCTTCCGATCATCAACATCACCTTCCCAATCAACATTTGTAAAAGAGCTCTAAGTAGAATCATCATGTTCTTAGGATACCACAAACCAAAATCAATTGTCCCTTTTAAATATTTGAATATCTTTTTTATAGTAGTAACATGAGATTTCTTAGGATCAACTTGAAATATAGCAACATGACACACAACATTCATTATATTAGGTTGTTGGCAATTGACACTCATCCGGTGATTTTAGGTAGTTTCCAATAGTTTCATATTGGTCTAGAGTTGTCATTGATGGAAAATATTTGTAGTGATTCGATCCGGTAGTCGTGATTCATCTTATCCAGAAGATGGTGTTAACCGCTAGACAGTTAACCAGTAAAACATGGTATTTCAGTAATGTTTTGATCCATAATGATTTTCGATGATTGTGGAGTTTTTGGTGATTATTTTTGTGATGTCGGTGATTGGGAATACCTTTAGGAAGCATGTGATTATAATATTTTGGTCCCGTGCTATGTTTTGTTTGAGATTGAAGCTGACTTGATCTACACGTTACGCTTATTGAAGCTGACTTGATGGACATTTGTGGTAAGACTGGATATATAAGATCGATTTGGCAATTGATTTTCAGTGTGTTAGAGTTATGGTGATCCATTTTGGTGTGATTGAGTGCAGTTTCATGTGTGCATTTTTCTTTCAGACCAACTGGTAGCTGACTGAGACAGAAACAAAGTATTAAACAGAGAAGAGATAGTTAGAGATTCAACACTTAACCAACACTCATTTTTGCATAGTCAAATTCTAATTAAGAGTTCATTTCATTGTAATCATATTGTAAGCCAGTGAGACTTCCCTGAAGGTTGTAGCCTTCTAGGCAACTATATCTAAGTAGTGAGCTCTAGACAATGTGCCTAAATGCAAGTGCATTCCCCATCTATGTAATTTTTATTTATTCATGGCCATAGTATATGAATATTGTGGGTTCTAGCCCCACTGTGGTTTTTCCCTTTTCAGGTTTCCACATACAAATTTCGTTGTCGTGGATTTGTGTATCCATTGTCGCATGTTTATGTTCTTTTATGTTATGCATTGCTAATCGATGGATAAAGAATAAGTTTGTGGTTTTAACTTCCGGTAGATCATTGATTCACCCCCCCTCTCACTAATTTTGATTCCAACACAAGTCTAGTTTGATTCAAATACAACAAACCACCAATCATAGATCTATATCTGGTTTGATTAGCTTTCAATGAATCATTATCCTTTGTGAACTTACATTCAAATACCATAGGTGTTCCCAAAGGCTTAGAGTCCTCAAAATCAAATTTCTTCAATAATTCCTTTACATACTTAGATTGAGATATGAAAATACCTTTATCAAACTGAGTAATTTGCAATCCAAGAAATAATTTCATTTCACCAATCATAGACTTCTCAAACTCATTCTACATATCTTCAACAAATTTCTTACATAGGCAATCATTTCCTCCAAGGATAATGTCATCGACAAAAACTTCAATAGTCAAAATGTCATTCTGATTAATCTTGAAATAAAAATTACTATCAGCAGTACCTTTATTGAATCCAAGCTTCATCAAATACTTATCCAATTTGGCATACCGGGCTCTAGTGGCTTACTTCAATCCATACAATGCTTTCTTCAATTGGCAAACCATGTTCTTTTCATATGTTAGCTGAAATCCATCTAGTTGCTCAATGTAGACTTCTTCCAATTCACCATTAAGAAAGGTTAATTTGACATCCATCTAATAAACTTTGAAATCTTTGTGAGCAGCATAGGCAAGAAATAATATAACAACTTCAATTCTAGCTACCAGAGCAAAGGTCTCCTCATAGTAAATTCCTTCCATCTGTGAATAACCTTTACAAACAAGTCTAGCTTCATTTCCAACAACTTCACCCTATTCATTCAACTTATTCCAGAATACCCATTTAGTTCCAGTTACATTTTTATCTTTAGGTCTAGGAACAAGAATCCATGTATCATTTTTCTCAATTTGATTCAGTTCTTCTTCCATAGCTTTAATCCAATTTTCATCTTTACATGCTTCGTAAATATTTTTTAGGATCAATATTAGAAATCAAATAAATTTCTTCAAAAAGTCTTTTCCCATTCATCATACCTTTATTCTTATCACCAATAATTTATTTTTCTGAATGATTCAACCTTACATACTTAGGAGTTTTAGGGTTTTCTTTAATTTCAGGCTCTTAAACTCTTTCTTCTACATTAGCATCCGCACACTAGAAATGAATTCTCCATCTCTGTCAGATCTTAGACACTTCAGCTTCAATCTAGTCTCACTTTCAACTCTAGATTTGAAAATTTTGAACTTCTCCAACACTTTAGACTTCTCCCTTAAGAAGGTAACCCACATCATTCTTGAATAATCATCAATCAACAACATGGAATGCCTATCACCCTGCAAGCTTCTTACTCTAGAAAGACAACATAGATCAGTATGCACAAGATCGAACAATCCATTAGAATTATACTATTTTCTCTTGTAAGTAACTCTTGTTTTCTTCCCTAATTAACATTCCTTACATACCAGATTAGAAGACTTTATTAACTTTGGTAGATCTCTCATTGCTTGAATAGTTCTTATCTTAACCATACAATCAAAATTTACATGACACATCCTTCTATGCCACAACCAACTTTCATCAATCTGAGCAATCAAACAACTTTTACCACCAGCATTCAAGTGAAAGATATTACCTTTAGTCTTTGTCCCTGATGCAATCTCAGTTCCGAAGCTACTCAAGATCTTAGATTTGCCATTCTTAAAGTAAAAGTTATATCCCTTATCAACCATCTGACCAACACTCAAAAGATTATGTTTTAATCCTTCAACATATAACAAATCATCATTATTGTTCTTACCATCAAGAGAAATAGAACCTCTACCATGAATTACACAAGCTTTGTTATCACCAAATCTTACTATACCACCATCATACTTTTCAGAATTTATAAATTTACTCTTATCACCTGTCATATGATGAGAGCAACCACTATCAATTACCCATTCATGTTTCTCCTCAAGTTTAGTAGCTAAAGCTTTCTCCTCATTAATGCATCTTGTAGAATCTGTAGTTACATGATCATCTTCCTTGATAACAATGAACACAAATTCATCTCTTGAATTTCCCTTATCTGACTCATCATCTGTCACACCTTAATCAGTAGCATAATAACACTTCTTCAGATATTTAGGCTTATATGGCTTAAATGGCTTAAATGGTTTCTTAGGAATTCTATCTCTTTCTGGACACCTTGATGCAAAATATCCTATCTTATTACATGAAAAGCATTCAAGAGGTAACTTTCCTTCATACTTACCAGCACCTTTAGGCAATCTTCTAGCAATAAGTTCTTCAAACTTCTCAAGTTCTCTTTCTTCATCTTCCATCTCTTTCAAATCTTTCTCATATCTAGACACTCTTGTAGAAATTTCTCTTGGATGATATCTTTGCTTCCCAGAAATAATAGCTTTGAATGCAAATTTAGTCTTCGGAAGAGAGTCTCCAAACTTACTTAGCTCAAAATCAACAAGTTTACCAATCAACATGTCTCTTGTAACATTTTTCACAGTCTGGATCTCATCAAAAGCAACAACTTTATGCTTGTAAGCAGGAGACAAGGATCTGAACACTTTAGCAACAATCTCAGATTCTTCTAATACCCCATCGGAACATCTGATTCCACACACAAGCTCATTCACTTTCTACATAAAAGAAGTGATGTTCTCATCTTCACTCATCTTCAAGTTCTCATATTTACCCTTCAAGCTCTGCAACTTAGCAATCTTCAAATTATTATCACCTTCATGCAAGGTCTCCAATTTTATCCAGATCTCATGAGAAGTCTCTAAGTCCATCACATTCGTCATCTCAGAATCTGACAAGGTACTCAACAATGCTTCCTTAGCTCTAATATTGATTTCTACTTCCTTTATCTCATCTAGAGTTGTAGAAACATTCTGAGGAACATTATATACATTCTTAGTAATCTTCTAGTACTCTTCTCCAATGTATCTCAAATGACATTGCATCTGGCTTTTCCAGAGAGTGTAGTTCGTTCCATAAAATCTCAGACTATCCTTCTTGAAAGAAAAGGTTGTCATCCCAGATCTCCTCAAGCGATCAAGCTTCTTCTAGAGGACCTGGCTTTGATACCAATTGTTGGCAACAATGCAACAAACTGAGAGGGAGGGCGTGAATCAATTTGCATAAAAACTTTCTGTAACTTAAACTACAAATCAGATCTGATAATTAATAGTTAAAGCATGAGACAACGCCACATCAATAACACACTTAACACCAAGATTTTTGTAATGGAAAAATCGGTTAAGTAAAAGACCACAATGGGAACCTACCCACAATGAGATAATACCTTATTAGGAGTAAATGAAATATCACAATGGGGAATGCACATGAATTCAGGCACACTACCTAGAGATCATTGCTCAAACAAGAAACCCATAAATGCTACAACCTTTAGGGAAGGCTCACTACCTTACAAGAAGTCTCACTGAATTACAAAAGAATTCAAACAACAATCCGGATTACATGAATTGTGAAAATAGCATCTCCATATGCCTGAGTACAATTTTGGTTAAGCACACAGTCTACTCTACAACACTTCTCTTCTCTCCTTCACACTTTTCAAAGATCAAATCACTTGTTCACACATACAACTCGATCATACACACCCTCAAAGATTGAAGACATACATCTTACATGATTATTACATTTATTTATAAAAGACATCAAACTATATTTCAAGGTCGGCTAAACCCTCAATACAATTTACAAAATAATAGCTTCATGCACTACAACAATACATGCAGATCAAAACAATGTTAGCTAAGACATAGTTTGGACCCAAATCAATACTGCAAACATGCAACACCTCCAACAATTATGCCTCAATCATCTGCAATATGCTACAACCACCAAGAATGTCACATAACATGAAGAATATCTCCGCACAAAGAAAATCTTCAATAATGTGCGCAATAATCAATGTAGACCACCAATATGCATAGAACATGATCTAGAGATATTCACAAGTAACGTGAATTGCACCACAACTCAGATCACAAGAATCATCATCATCTCACCACCAAAGCTCAAGAACACCATCATAACTGACTGTCAAAATGAAAGATTCACTTGTGGATTTCCAAATCACGAACCAATCAAACTGAGGACACACATCAATGTCAAAAACACAGCCCATACATCCACAATTAAAGATATAGCAATTCCAGAGCAATATGGAGCACAAACCAGAATACTAAATAACATGAACAATTGAATATCAACCTCAATACTGGATCTCATAACTCAATCAAAACATCATACAGACCTCTGCAAATGGGAATGAACCATCTACAGACAATATAGCAGAAACCCATTCATTTGCATTAGCTCATCTACAATACACAGAATAAACCAACTCATTCAACCAAACTGCAATATTGGAATACACACAAGAATATGTTGACATCAATGACAACACATCATTCTAGCAAACTCTTAGCAACATCCAACAATATATATATATATATATATATGATTTTCTTGATAATTAAATATTATAACCCATGAATGTAATGGATATTTATTGAGCTAAATCTATTTATAACCTAATTCCCTTGAAAAAGTTAGACTAAGAGTCTTGAAATAACTATTGAAAGGTAGGTGTATTAGCTAGTTATCTTCTTATAATTGAAACATAACAACATTCTTACTTGTGATAAAATATGAATTGATGAAAAAAATTTAGGATCTTGTAATGAGGATATAAGATTGTTGGTTATGTAGTCCAAGACAATTTATTGCTTTGATGGGCCAATTATTTTATTATTGTAGGTGGCTCATAAAATAATAAATCTTTATAATGAGGTCAAATCTATAATTGGTATTAGAAGTAATTAGTAGATGACATTATAGTTGTACTAGGAAAATGGTATTATTATGATGTTGTTGCAAAATATCATAACACTTGTCTTATAGTAAATGATCTAAAAAAAATGGCAATTAAAGATTTTTTTTTTTTTAATGTTTTATAATAAACATTATTAGTGAAGGGTTGATATTTAATTCACCATGTGATTTCTTGTATTGAAATAATCACCATTTTAAATTGATGGAATGGTTGTACACTTATTATTAGAATGTTACAATGTGATTTATTTGTTGATATAATCTAGTAAGGTTGCAAGTATAATTTGAAAAACTACAATTCCTATATATTTTGATACATAGAAAGGGCCATTTTGTATGAGCCCTTAAGACTTAGTTTTGCCCCTAGTATTTGTTTTTTAGTCTCAAATTGAAAGGAGTTTATATTTATTGTCAAATTTTGTTGTTCAAAACTAATTTGCTTATTTATTTTTTCATATTCATCTCATTATATGAATTATTCAATTTTGATTATTGATTTTATCTATTTTATTTAAATTTATTGTCCATAGAAATTTTTCTAATTTTGGACAGGCAAATTGTTTGATGGAAGGATGATTGATTTCGAGATGAAAATAATTGATTGCTACTTGATATTTTTATAGGATTAAAGGAAAAATGATTCTTCTTAGAAAAAATCGAGCCATACTACCAATAAAACTTAATCATCCAATCAATAAATGAAAAACTTTCTTTCCTTGAGCTCCTATGTGTATGTTTCAGAAGTTCTCTTAAGACACGACTTTGGATTTTAAAAAACTCTAAATTCAGCATTAAGTATTAACTGAAATAATAAAAAAAATTATAGTACTTGGAAGAAACCTAACAAATATAGTTTTTTTTGGCTCTCTAAGGTTTTAGATTAAATTGTAAGGTTGGACTCAATCCATTTTTACATTATATTTTTTGAATGAGTGAATCAAGGTCCATTTGATCCCAATGAGTTAAGTCTCTAATGAGATCACTTTTGCCTCTCTTGCAAAGACAAATGCCTATTCCATTTGGAAAGAATCACCATTTGGTAAATCTTTCTCAAGTATCTAATTATTCAATCTAATGCGATACTAATAAATAATAAAGTTAGAAATTAAAAAAATACTGTGATTGTAAGTAAGTTGTGAATTTTTATTTAATAATTTATTTTGGGTTATTATAGTGACTCTTGTAATATATGATGGCATTCATTTATAGGGATAACTAAGGTTGGAAGTCTATGTTGACAAACTATAATTATTTAGAATCCAAATTGTTTGAGACCCTAAGTCCTAGATTAGTACCTTATGATTTGGTTGTCACTCTCATGTTGCAAGGAGTTAATATTTATTGCCAAAATTTGTTGTTAAAAGCTAATTCACTTATTTAATTTTGTATATTCATAGCATTAATAAATTCTTCAAGTATGATTATTGATTTGTCTATTTATTTAAATTGATTGTCCACAAATATTCTTCTACCTTTAGACTAGCTAATTTATTGATGGAAGGATGATTGATATTCATGATGAAACTAATTGATTACTAATTTAATATTTTTATATGATTAAAGATAAAAATGATTCCCCCTTTAAAATTTGAGTCATAGTAGTAGTAAGGTTTAATCATCCAGTGAATAGATGGTAATTTCCCTTTCCTTGATATTTTGTGCACTTGGTCCATAAGTTCTCTTAAGTAAAAACTTGTAGATTCTATAACACTCTAACTATAACATAAATTATTAACTAAATAATGAACATCCAATCTAGTACTTAGAATAAATCTAATAGATAGATTTGTTTGGTAACCCAAGGCTTTAGGTCAAATTATGAGGTCAGATTAAAGCCATTTTTTCTTAGTATTCTTTTGATTGATAACAACCTCACTAGACTTCCAATAGGAAATTACAATAACTCAGTGAGAAAATTAGTGCCCATCTAGTCTTGATGAGTCAATTATTTGACTAAAGCACTTTTTCCTCTTCTACAAGGACATGGCAATTTTGTTTGGATAGAAGAGTCATTTGGCCAATCTCTCTTGAGTATCTAGCAAATCAATCTTATGTAATATTAGTAAATAATAAAGTTAGTGTTGGATTTGGTTGATCATTATTTCTGCTAGGATATGTTGTTTTCATTGATGTCAACATATTCCTATGTTCTATTCCAGTGAGTTTGGGAAGAGTTTTTAATCCGATTTTGTAGTTTGGTTTTGTTGATCACTATTTTGCAAAATCCGGTATTTCCTCTGGTATATTCCAGTGTGATCATATCTTGTGCTAAGACTTTGGTATATTTTCTTGGATGATCTTGTGAATCCTCATTTCAGATGGTTTGTGATTTGGTGCCCCGCAAGTTATCTTTCCTCGTGACAATTGTTGATTGGTTGTGTTCTTGAGCTTTGAGACGTTGATTGATGAAGATTTGAAAAGAGGTGTTGGTGCAACTATTCCTGATGATTCTAACGTGCTTGCTAGTGTTTCCTAGTAGTTTCCTATTTGTTTTGGAGATCCCCATTGATTGTTGTAAGAGTTTTTGGTGATTTCTATGGATCGGTGATGATTTTCGTGTTATGTGGTATTTCAGGTGGTGTAGCGTGTTGTGGTTGATCTTGGCGGGATGTACGGTGGATGTAATCGTTTAGGAATTTGAAATAGGTCCATGCTATGTAATGTAAATTATAATATTGGTCTGGTGATCCATCTTTGTATCGTGCAATGTAATTTTTGTAATTGTAAGATGAGGGTTGAGGGTTTAGCCAACCTTTTTTATCAAGGTTGATGATTTGTATATATAGGTGAGATGCTTATGTAATTTAGGTGTCAGTATTATGTCTGCATTGTTAGAGAGATGTGATTGTGTGAACAAGAGAGTTATCATTCGGTGAAGTGTTGAGGTGAGATTGGTGTTTCAAAGAAGACAATTGTGCTTAACCGAAACTATCATCAGGCATTTGTAGATGCTATCATTGCAGTTCATTCCTTCCGGATTGTAGTCCGAATCATATTGTAAGTTAGTGAGACTTCCCTGAGGGTTGTAGCCTTCTAGGCATATATCTTTTGAACAGTGAGCTCTAGGCAGTGTGCCTGAATGCATGTGCATTCCCCATTATAATATTTTCACATACTACTACAGAGTATCATCTTACCGTGGGTAGGTTTCCACCGTGGTTTTCCCTTAACCGGGTTTTCAACATAAAAAATCTTGGTGTTATGTGATGTGCTGTTAATTTACTTATCTGTTATTGCTGCAGTCTATCAGTTTATGTTTTGAAGTTTAATTTGTTGTGATCCGGTGAAGGCTGATTCAACCCCCCTCTTAGTCTTCCTTTTATGATTGTTGCTAACAGTTAGAAATAAAGAAAAAATATTATAATTGAATGTAACTTATTTATTTTCATTTAATGATTTATTTTGAGTAATTATGGTAACTCTTTTATAAAACATCTAATTAGAAAATACTTGTTTAGAAAATCAACATTTAAACAATGATCAAATGAATATTCATCCACAAAACACTCACCTCCCATTTGTTGACATCACATTTTGATGTATTCTTAGAATCCTTTGGCATGTTTTGAGAAAGTATCTTCCACTAATCATATACCTTTCATTCCCTAAAAGAAAAGGCATCCATTCAATAAAATATCAACCTTGTGATTAGAACAAAGCCTATCACATCCACAAAAATCATATTTTTCATCTGACTAATGCAAATGATCTTGTGTACCAATTTTTTTTTTTTTTTTTGGGCAAATTTCTACCTAGGGGTAGCTACCTTGTATTCATCATCAGAAAAAGATTACATATTTAGCCACAAAGAGAGTGTATCATAATCTTGATGGCTTCAACCACGTCCCGAGACCTCACAATCTGTGCATAAGGGAACTTGAAACTATTGGTGTTCAATCAAGTGCTCTAGCAGCTCGACATTATGACAGTGGTCTCTATTTAACTTACGATCTCCCAGGATGATCTTCACCACATCCCACTCGACATCACCATTCAAGACAAAGATCTCTTTCATCTAATGCTTGACCAAGGGTTGATCACATCTACAATCACACTCGAGAACCTCCACATACTGCTTCTTCTCCGCCATTTTGGGCAAATAAAGGAGGAACAAAGGGATTATATAGACTCATAAGAGTTCTAGTGATTTCGGTCAAAGAATCTCTGCCACGCTGTCTTATCACTAGCAATAATGCTCTGCTCGACCTGATCAATGGCGTGATTTGCTAGGTAATCCACCTCATGATTCACTTCCCTGTAGATGTGATGCAGGGAGTAGTCCTCTAAATTTTCCAAGATTTCTTTGATTGCATCTGTCCACATCCTGACCCTCCAACTTGTCGTTGATCCACAGGAGATCGCTCGAACCACCACCTGTGAATCTCCTTTTATGTCAAGGATTGTTAGTCCTCTGTCTCTGCATGTAGAGAGTCCCATTAGTAAGGCAACAAACTCTGCTTCTGTATTTGTATCAACAGGGAGTTTAATTGATCCTCCCAATATCATGACAATTGTATCGTCCCTTACAATGAAGCCTGCGCTCGAGGGGCCCGGATTCCCTTTGCAAGCACCGTAAAGTTTAACTTCAAACGTCCTCGGGGGAAGCTCCCATTTGACCTGAGAGCGATTGTCCATGTTGCTGAAATTAGCTGGCCTGGGAGGAATGAGATGGGGCCATAAGTGCACAGTCTTGTCATCCCATGAGGTGTAGATTTTATGACTCCTATTTGCAGTCAGGGAGTTGATGTGCTCACAAATAAGAATTTCTATTTTAGTTATCAATGTTTGTAAATTTTCTTTCCTCTCATTAAATATACGGTTATTTCGTTCTTTCCTTAGGAGCCATATCATAGTTTTAGGGATGGCTGAGTACAAACCATGCCAAACCGCATTTTTAGGAGAAGGTGGCCAACATGAGAAAATTCCTTTCAATGAATGAGGCATAGGACCATGAAAATTTATTTTCTCTAAAAAATAAGACCAACAGTATTGGGTTGCTCGACATTGTACAAGTAAATAATCTATTGTTTCATCATTTTCTAAACACATCGGGAATCTAAAAGGCCCGTGAAACCCCAACTTCATCAGTCTATCGCCTATGAGTATTCTACCTTGGACGGCTAGCCATGAGAATGTACCTGCTTTTGGAAGAACCGCAGGATGCTATATCAATGAAGTGTTCCAATCACACCGATCCCAGTCTCCCCATGCAACTTCGTAGTCTATCTTAACCATGTATTCACCAAATTTGGCTGCGCATCAGAAGATTCCATCCTTATCATCTTGCTTGAAGACATGTCGATTGGGTAGCTCTTCTTTTAGAATCTTCCTCTGAATTTCATTGAGAAAGTCCAAACCTTTCCAGTTAACTACCCGACCATATTTGTTGTTTTGTACATCCATATAGTCACAAATTTTGTGTCCCAGTATTGGAGTGAGAGTTTCACGAGCATCTTCCAGTCCAGGAACGCCAATGATTCTTTTGTACTCGTTCCATGAATCCACCCAGAAATCTACCATGGACTTGTATTTTACCCTCCATGACAGATGATCTGTGATGATGTATCTACACTTCATCATATGATTCCATATGGCCGATCCATGGGGTGATTGGCAATAGTAAATATTCTATTCGGCTCCTCATTGCCCAGGTATTTGCTCTGCAAGATTTTTCACCATAGCGCTTCAGGCTCCTTAAACATTCTCCAAACAAGCTTGGCCACCAGAACATTGTTTTGAGTAACCAAGTCTTTGATTCCAACTCCCCCAACTTGCTTGGGCTTTTTCACAAGTTCCCATGCAAGCAGAGGAATCTTTTGCGTATCTTCTGCTCCGTTCCACAGGAAGTTCCTGAATATTTTGTTTAAATCGGTCGTCACCTTATGTGTGTCTTCAATGGTGGAGAGCATATAAATCAGGATGACCGCCAACACAGATTTAATCATGGTCAATCGACCAGCCATAGTTAACCACCGTCCTTTCCAATTATTATTTTTCTTCTCACATTTTATCTAAAATCTCTTTCCAAAGTTTTCTTCTGACCATGCCACTGAATAGTGGAACAAGAAGATATTTTCTAGGTAACTTATCTTCGCTGAATCCTAGAACGGTTGTGATTATCCTCTTAGTCGCGTTTCTAGTATTGAAGAAATAAACACTGGATTTCTTTGTATTAATCTGCTGTCCTAAGAAGAGACAATATTTATCTAGCAGATTTTTAATGATGGATGCTTCATTCAATGTGCCATTCCCATAGATGATTGTATCATCAACAAAAAGTTGGTGAGAGAGGGGACAAAGAGTGCGTGACTTTTATACCGGCAATGCCACCTATGAGTTTAGCATGGGATAGAGCACGACTAAGAGATTCTGCAAGAATTACAAATAGGAAAGGGGATACATGATCCCCTTGTCTTAATCCCCTGCCTCCTTGAAAGAACCCACATGGCTGGCCATTAATCAAAACTGAATATCTTACAGATGAGATACAGCCATAGACCCATTGCATCCAGGCCTTGCAAAAGACAATTTTTTCCATAGTTAACATCAAAGATCTCCATTGTACATTTTCAATTTTTTTTAATGTCCAATTTGAGGATCATACCCTTCCTATTTTCTTTCTTGATGGAATGAAGCAATTCGTGAGCAATAATAATCCCATTGGCAATGCTTCTCCCAGGGATGAAACTGCTCTGCTTTTGGGAAATGATTTTTGGTAGGAGAAGCTTAAGTCTATTGGCCATGATTTTAGAAACAACTTTATATATGGTGTTATAGAGAGCAATGGGCCTAAGATCCGAGAAACTTTGAGAATTCTGAGTCTTAGGAATGAGAGCAATATTTGTGTTCAATTCTTGAAACTATATCTTTTTCCTCTTAGATTCTTCTACCACTGCTCTGATGTCATTTCTCACATGAAGGACCAACACTTCTGAAAGACAAGGGCAGTAAACTCATCCAGCCCTGGGGCTTTCTCTGCTCCAAGTTGAAAGACTGTCTGTCGAACTTCCTCTACAGTGGTGGGAGCCATAAGCATTTTTTTATCATCATCATTAATCAATGATGGGATAAAAGCATGATAATCTTTGCACAGAGACTTCACCTTATCTTTTCCTCCCAAAAGTTTCTCAAAGAAAGATACTCCTTCCTTCTGAATATCAAGCTTGTTAGTGAGGAGAGTGCCTTCTCAACTAAAGATTTGAGATATTTTATTCCAACTTATTTTAATCTTGGTAGTGTTGTGGAAGTATTTAGTGTTCCTGTCGCCCTCTTTTAGCCATGATTCCCTTGCTTTTTCTATCCAATAACTTTCCTCTCTAGCAAGGATTTCTTCATATTCACTCAAAAGCAACTGAAAGTCTTCAGGGGACATGCCTTTTTCAATGATCTTTTCACTCAGGGAGTGAAGCTCTTCCTCCAACTTATTCTTTTCTTGAAAGATATTTTTGAAAACATCTCTATTCCAGATTCTAAGTCTATCTTTAATGAATTGCAATCTCTTACAAAAGGTAAACATACGAGTACCTTGAATGTTTGCAGATTCTTTCCACCAAACTTCGATCAACTTCCCTAGTCCCGACCAGCAAAACCACATACTCTCGAATTTGAATTGACTTCTGAAAGGAGGACAATCTTTAAAGATATGCAATTGTATAGGAAAGTGATCCGATGTGGGGATAGGCAGTATAGTGGCAGATGGAATAGCCGAGCCAGTCAACCAATCTTCCGTGATTAGGAATCGATCGAGACGTTCAACAATGTTTAAGAATCCAAGGCGCCTATTTGTCCATGTGTAATTACCATTGGTTGGTGCAACATCCACAAGCCCAGTATCAGATGTGAATTTACAAAAGTCAGCCATAGATTTGGCTGAGTTCCCAATGCCTCCCAGTTTCTCACTAGGTTTAAGAATCGCATTGAAGTCTCTAGCAAGCATAGCCCGAGACTGTCTATGTGATAAATCAATTTTTAGTGAGTTCCACAAGACCAATTTATCTAAGGGTTTGGAGGGCCCATAGACATTATATAGTAGAAAGGCAAAATCTGATTGCAGGCTCCTAACGATGCAACACATCCAATTCTTAATAGTTGATACAAGAGAGATATCAATTTTGTAAGGCTTCCATATGATCAAGAGGCCACCAGAGGCCCCCTCCACCTCTTGTGCTTGTCCTTTCCAACCATGACAGCTTGCAATGAAAGAATCTGAATTCTCCTTTGAGAGCTTAGTCTCTTCAAATAATAAGATATTGATCAATTAGTTGTGAATATGGTGTCTGATCATACGCCTTCTGTTAGAAGCATTAAGGCCCCTAAAATTCCATGTAATGATCTTCATTGGCCGCCAGAGGAGGAAATGCCTCCTTTGGATCGCAACAAATAGGATCTGATGGACGTTTGATCAGGGAGCATACCATCCTCTTCACGCTTGATCTTGTTTGTCTTTCTTCCGACTCTATTTTTAAAATCATGGGAAGTCGGCTCTGCCATTAGTTTGGCTAATAGTTCTAGGTTCAACAATGTTGACATTGTCATCCTCTCCTTCAACAATGTCGTTCCTAGCCGGACTTAAAGTAGGATTGAGAACCTCGTTATCTATGGGGTTGGGTTTAGAGATAACCGTTTCTAACTGAAAATTTTCAATATGTTGATTAACAGGATTGTTGCATTCAAGTTTGTCGATGTTGTGCAGAATAATTTCTTTGCCTCGGTTATCTGCATTAACTTCCTCTGATTTGGGTTTCCAAACTTTGTGTGTTGGAGGAGGATCACTGTTGCAAACTTCTTCATTATGATTTTTGCTTCTACACCGAAGACAAAAGAATTTTGATTTCTCGATTTCAACTGCCTGCTTCCATACTCCAGACTTAGTCTTCAGATTGATGAAGCCAGGGGTATTGGTGATGTGGATGATCTCAATCCGCGCAAAACGTATAAAATCATCTCTGCCCATATCAATATTAATTGTTTGCCCAAGGGTATCCCCAATGGCTTTCAAACAGTTTTCGCTCCAAAATTTGAAGGGGAGATTATGAAACCGTAACCACGTTGATCCATTAGAGGGAGTCATGATTGTGGGATCAAAATTTGGAGACCAATTTTGGACAAAGATGAAAGAATCATTCCATTTCCAGGGTCCCGCTTGCAATACGAAGGCTTTATCAGATTCTAGAGCGAATTCCACCTTAAAAAATTGTCTCTGCATAAAGTAGATATCTTTTGCATTCGGCCAATGTTCTCTGACCTAGAACCTGATATCAATTCTCTGCTTGTTTTTTTCCCAAAAACAGTACTATGACAGCTGCCTCTCTCAAAAATTCAATGTCTTTGTTTATGATGTCTTCCATGTCCATGGAAATCTCCTGCAAATTTGGTGGGGACTTCCATGAAGGGTTTTGAAACCCCCGATTTCTCCGCCATCTCTTCCTTTGTGTACCAATTTTTAATTTATATATAGTGAAGACTAACTTGTACTCCAAGTTAAATAAAAAAGAATCGACCCAAGACTACAAGATAATGCACTCTAATGCCATTATCTTGAGAAAGTGGTACAACTTCTACTTTCATGAGTTACCCTGGGTCTTATGATGTATTTCACTTCTAACAGATAGTTTCTATTTTGATATACCTACATCATATAGAACTTTACCAAGAACACCAATATTATTCAAATATCATAAAAATCATGTATGATAGATACATTAGATTCATTACACTTGCTAGGTTAACTACTAAAGTCAAATTCGCATTGTTTAGGCCATCAATTATATATTGATAATATATCATAAGTATCGACTCATATCAAGAAGTCATTATGATTATTGTACCAATTTATGTATCATAAAAAATGAACTAAATATGAAATCAACAAAATAAGGTATGAAATTATAAAGTCTTAAGAGGATGTCACGACACATACTCTTGTGCTTAGTTTGGTTCATAGTCTAATCTCTATATGTATTCATTCTTTTTTCAAACATACATAACCATACATTTACCATTAATTCATCCCATTCATATTTACTTTTATATATTAGCTTCATGCCTCAAATTACTATTTTAGCCAAAGACTCATTTCTTTGTTGCATTGGATTTGACCTAATTCAATTGTATAAAACATGAGAATGAAATTAATTTTGTTTTAAATTAAATTCTAATCATTTTGACCTATAATATAGAAATTAGATTTAAAAATACATCCAAAAGATAAATTGATTTAAAAAAATAAAATAACTTAATTTTTTAAAAATTAAAAAAAAACTTTAATAAAATAGAAAAAAATATTCTAAATTTTCATTCATACCTCAAATTTCCATTTTAACTAAGACTTATTTCTTTGATTCTATCATTCAAAATTCTCATCTAATAATGAGTCCAACGCTAATACAGATTAGATTTTTGAAAAATTCAAGTTTCTCATCTAATAAAATGTCTACTTGACGACTAATATAGAGATTAGACTTGGAAACGTTGGCTTTGTATTACTATATTCCATTTATCCACTTTGATTAATTAAAGGCAAAAATGTTGTCTCGCTTAGGTCATATTTAACTCAAATTAAAACCGCCGTCTGTGGGAATCGAACCCACGACCACGTGGTTAAAAGCCACGCGCTCTACCAGCTGAGCTAAGACGGCTTATCTGTCAACTCTTTTTCAACCAAAGGAAATTGAAAGAAAACTGTGGATGCGATTCATAAATATGGGAAAAAATAGAATAGCAATAATGATACGTGTTTATCTTATATTATTATATCATACAAAATTAATTGTTTTTTATTATCATAAATATAATTCCGAAGGGAATTAAATTTTTTGTTTGTATCAGTCATCCAAGAAAAATGTGCGGATTGGATATCGTTAAAAGATTCATAAACATGGGAAAAATAGTGGCAATTACAAGTAATAATAGTAATTATAAATTATGAGTTATAAAAAGTTATAAATAAAGTTTTGTTGTGTTTTTGTACATTCAAGGAATTTTAAACTGCTTTCAAACTATTCAAATTAACATATATCGCTTAAAAGGATCATTTTGCATATTCAAGCAAAAATAAATTATTTGCAGAAAGTGTTGGAAAGTGACTTTACCCTGCATAAACACAATAACTCTGAGCTGGTTTTTATTTATTTTATTTTGATTACCATTTTATGTTGCAGGACAACTAATCTTTGTTTGTAGACTTCTAATAGGGTTTTCAAATTTTAGGGTTTTTTATCTCTAGAATGTTTGTATGCAGGTCTATACAAATATTTTGTGGATGCAGATCATTTAATAGAGACTTAAATCAATAACACAAAACCAAAATAAAAAGGGAAAGAGTACAAAATAACAAAATGAATAGTGAAAGGCATAGCAAAAAGAAAGGAAAACAACTGGCCACATGCAAACACCAACAAAACATATCCAGATTGAGCAACAACTCAACCAAACAAAATATTCAAGCAAATGATGTTTAAGAGGAAATTAAGGAAGACACTGAATTATTATCAGAGTTGGTAATTATTTTCCATTTCATAGGCCCACAATTAGATCAGAGTTCCATTAAAACATGGATTGCTTAAAGTTGGAAGATAGATGTTATTACCAAATTTCTTCCCAAAGGCTTTTTCATCGTTATTTTTGCAACGGTGGAAGAAAGAGATAGTGTCTTGTAGGAAAGGATTTGGAAAATGGGAAACAAGCCCTTGTATATCCAGAGATGGTTGTTGGCAAGAGACACTGTTCCGGTGATTCTGGTTGAGATTGGTGCATGATAGATCTTTAGTGGTTGTCATTGATGGCAACTCAATTCGTAGATCACATCCGGTGTACATAGAATTGGTTTACCAAAAGAGATTTTGTTCATAAGGCATAAGTCTAAAAGGTGGAACATAGTTACCGGTAGAGCATGAGATCATAGTGCATATCTTGATTTCAGTGATGTATTTTGGGTTTTGGTGATCAAGGAATTTGATTCAAGGTTCGAGACAGATTACTTCATGATCCTGATGTCCGATGTTGAATTGTGTGCTAGTTTAGAGCTCCGGTATCCGGTATTTCAGTTAGGGCAGAACTATTCTGGAGTAATGTGTGTTGCGGATTTGTTGGGATGATTTCGGTGATCAGTTTCACATTTCAGGTGATTGGACCGACTTATGGGAAGCATTTTATCATATTTTTTGTTCTACATTCAGATCTATGATCGGATTGAGCCGACTTGGTGGAACACGCTTCATGTTGCGTGTTATGCGGTTTTGTGGAAACCAACTAAATAAATGATTCTTGTGGATGATGCAGATATATAAGATTGATTTGATTGATCATTTTGGTGTGTGAGCTGAGCAAAGGAAGTCTGTGTGAGCAAGTTTGTAAGTTTGGTGAAGATTTTGTTGCTCCGGTATGTGACAGAGTAGTGTTACAGAGAAAAATATCAGAACAGTTGTAGAAGACATTATGAGCCTAACCAGAACTGTATTTTGGCATAGTTAGATGCTATTCTTCAGTTCATTTATCAATGTAATCATTTTAATAGCTTGTAAGGTAGTGAGCCTTCCTCTGGGTTGTAGCCCCTTTTGTAATTGAGTAGTGAGCCTGAATGCAAGTGCATTCCACTTTTGTAATATTGTTCTACTACTGGTATAATAATATTGTGGGTACTCAATCCCACCATGGTTTTTCTCTTTTCAGGTTTCCACTAAAAAAATATCAGTGTTATGATTGTGTGGTTGTTCATTTTATGTTTTTGCACTTTGATTACTTTCTCATGCATCCCGTGGGTTAAGAATCAACTTGATAAGTTTACAAATTGTAAAACACTAATTCACCCCCCTCTTAGTGCTCATTGATTCCAACAATTGGTATCAGAGCTTTGTGCCTCGGAAGAAGCCTGACAGCTTGAGGAAGATCTGGAAGATTGAATCAATATTGGACTCCGGTTTGTAGAGACAACTTAGTGTGGCACTTAAAGATCTTGATGCAACAATGAAAGAAAAGAGTAGCTTGAAAAGAAATCTGAATGCAGTTGAAGACTTCATTGAAACCCTAAAAGATCAATTGAACACTTCTTGGGAAAAGAGGAAGGAGTTGATGGACAAGCTGAAGGAAAAAGAAGAACAAAGTACTAACAATCAACACCTACAAGATAAGATAGATGAATGTGAGAAGTTGGCCAGGGAAAATGCAGTTTTGAAGAATGAGATGCAATCTATTGTCATGAAGTTGACTAAGGAGATTGAAGACTAGAAGAAAAATGAAGAAACCTTGACTCAATAATTGAAGGACAAATTTGATGAATGTTGCAGATTGACATATGAAAATGATCCGTTGAAGCTTGAATTGGTGCAAACAAAGAATGATGGGCAAGAACTTGAAAGGCATATTATAATTCTGAGAGATGAGATGACTACTGCTAATGAATACAAAGAAAAGTTCAAAGCTAGTTCAGCCTAGTTGGATGAGATGCTGGAAATTCAGAGACATGGAAAAGACATGCGAGGACTTGGATTTGAGAAAGGAGAATCCTTCAGTTTTGGTTAAAGCAATCATCGACAAAAGAACAAGAAACCTCCGGTAAGACAGTCTAATGCTTATAAATTCAATGATAAATGTTTTGTTTGTGGCAAATTTGGTCATATGGAGAATCAATGCAGAAGTAGGATGAATAATGGGATGATGAATAATACGAACAATGGTTCTACCTTTACCGGTTAGTGTTTCAAATACAACAACTTTGGACATAAGTCAAATATGTGCAGAATGATGAACAATTTCCAGAATAAGAGATGTTTTGCATGTGGGATGTTTGGACATATATCTAACCAATGTAGGATGAGACCAAATCAAATGAATTTCAGGCCTATGCAAAGAAATGTTGTCTGCCATGCATGCAACAAACTAGGTCATATTGCAAGATATTTCAAAAGCGGGAATGCATCGATGAATAAGAATAAAACAAATGAGAAAGATAAAGCAAAGGTAGATGAAATCAAAGATCAACATAACAAGATGTGGGTGAAAAAGGGAGATTCAAATGTGCAAAATGGCTCCACACCTAAATCCAGTGATGGAACCTCATTCGGTAACTAGGGCATTTTTTCCTTAGGGGGCAGATTATCATGCAAATATTTAAAACCTCCTTAAAGAGATTTGTAACTCGTCAATGAGGGTTGCAGATGATGGAGATCAGCTATGCAGTTGATAACTGAAAGATTTTGTAGCAGTTTGACAATTTGGTGAATGAAATGATGAAAAACTATATATCTAGAAGACTTTAGGGTTGAGCGTTTATTACAACTTGAAATTAGGTTTTCGATGGATTAAAAGGTGTTCTAATAGTCACTCTTCATAATGAAAACAAGAGAGAAGAGAAGAGCATAAGAGTAAAGGAGTATTTAGCAGCTAAATCCGAGCTTGAAGCAATCTATCAGTGATTTCTTGCACCCGGTTGAGAATCATAAGGTATTTTCTGTTTGCAAAGCTATCTTTTCATATTCTTATTTTGAAATGGCATCTGCATTTGCATCTGGTGTTGCGACTCCATTGGTGGTCTAAATTTTTGAGAGGGCAAGGCTAGTGTTCAAGAGACACCCATTAAAATCCACTAAGAATGATCCAAAAGGTGCATTTTCTTCTGTCCCATATGGTGTACTCCACAATGAAGATATTAGGGTATACATTCATTGCAACATTGAGGATCTTGGGAATGCAGACATGCTTTCACTTTACACCAAGCACATGATGGATGGTATGGGTAATTTGAAGCCAAAATACAAGTCCTTGAAAGATAAGGGTTTTATTCAATTAATCCATTTCCCAGTGTTTGATGAACCAGAATGGGTTCAACACATTGTGAGCCAAGTGCATGATGAATTCTTGTGGTTGGATCGACCCCATAAGATCACCAAATAATCCGTTGAAGCAGTTACCTATTTAAGTGCAACCGATGAAGTCCCTAGATTGAGAAAAATACGAAATACAACGCTGACAAAGATTACCCAATCCAAGTTTGATAGTCGATCGATGACTATCAATGATATTATAGAGCACGATGTTAGATTTTCCTTGATGCTGACCGGATATAAGATATATCAATCCAGCAGGAAGAATTTTGTATCTGCGATGAGCATATTTGCAGGTTATGAGATTCTGAAGGAAGGGAAGAGGTATGATCTTTGCTCAGTGCTTCTTAGTGAATTATTAAGCAACCTAAAGAATATTAAGCAAGACAAGAAGCATGTGTTCAAGTTTGGTTCCTTGGTAGTTTGCATGGCTTTGTATTTCTTTAATGAGATCCCCAGTATTCGGAAGACTCTACGGGGTTATGGTAAATCAGTGGTAGTTTAGATAAAGGAAGGGTTGCAAGGTTTAGGAGATACAGTTTCTCAGAAATCCGCCTTGTGGGGTTACTTAAAATCTTTCCAAGCTGCAATGCATAATAGGGAGAGAATACCTAAATAAATTATTGAGAAATATGATAAAACTATCTGTTTGATGGTCGATAAGGACCAATGTCATATGGAGGCAGTTGAGCCAAGAACTGTATGGATCATGCCCATGGGGTATGAGGTGGATGCTGTCACACTTGATGCATATGCTCAATACTTGTTGAGTCATTCGGTAGATGACAAGGAGGAGAGGAGATGTACTTATCAAGAGAAAGAACTTGATTTGCACAAAAAGTTTACCAGACCTGCTAGGAAGAGGAAAGTAAGGAAAGAAGTAGTGGAGTTGGCAGAACAGATGGGCATATCTAAGGAGGTTGTACAAATGGAAAGAGAACATAACATCCTAAAGGAGGAAGACATGGCAAAATCAAAGACTAAACTTGTTTCCACCCCTTCGAAGAAAGTCAAGCCAAAACAGTCTCAGTCTGGACCTACTTCCGGTGTATAGAAGCCCATTCCTCCGCCCAAATCACAATCTACATCATCAACCATTGGGGTGGAGAAGAGAAAGAAGGAGAAATCTTAGAGAGTATATGTTGCTGCCACTGCTGAGGACATGGAGACATAATTTGATGAAGCAGTGAGAGAGGTGAAAAAGACAAATACAGGTATGCTAGAGTGGTGAAGAAGTCACAATCCCGTGGAGCTCATCAAGCAAACAAACAAAGGGTAGAATCAGAATCATCTAGAAAGGCTAGGGATAGCAAGAAGCAAAAATCTGAGATTGACGAAGCTCTCAAATCCAGTAAGACTGAAGGAAAATTTGAAATAGTGCCCCCATTAACTTTGAAAGAGTCAATTGATGAAATTCTTAAGGATGTAAATTTAAGAAACGTGTCTATATATTATGAAAACTATGATGATAAGGATCAAAGGGCAGTTGAAGAAGCAATTGTAGATTACATGGATGTATATAGTAAGACATTAATAGAACTTGCATCTATGATCCCTAAAAGTCTATCTGACATTTTGGATGCAAGAAGGCTTGCCGCTATTCAAGAGGAAAAACAAATAAAAGAATATGTGCTTGTAAATATATCTTTTGTTATTTCTAGAGATGAAGTCACCCAGTTATTGAAACTTTCCAAGGATAGATTCTGAAGAAAGAAAAGGGTAAATAAGATTATGATAGGGAAGAAAGATGAAGTGATAAAGGAAATTGAAATAATTTTGAGACAATTTTTGATAGATCAGAGAGTTGATGTAAATCCGGAAGAACCCACTCAAGAAACATCTGTTCCGGAAGTAAATACAGCTGTCCTCGACAAGCCAAAGGAATAGTCTCCTGAGAAAGCCACTCTGAAAGGATAGACCAATGATCAAACTCCAGTTGATAATGATGATACCTTCGGTGTTGATGTACATGATCCTTCAATTATAGAAGTGGTGTTAGAAAAAGCAGTTGAGGAGTCGGTAGATGTGGATAAGGATGCAAATGATGGTAAGAAAGATGGAAAGGTTGAGAGTGCAGAAGTTGAAAATAAGGATAAAGGGGAGGAAAAGGAAGATCAGGCTCTGACAATAGTGGCAAGAGATACCGGTACTATTAAAAGAAAACAAGTTGTTGTTGATCTAGATGACTTTGGTCAAGGGCCGACTAACTTGCGTTCTCTATATCCCATTCAAGCACTTAAATTGGCAACCCTAGCTCAAACCAAAGCCAGTGAGGACTTTCTTAAGTCCCATTCTGTTAATATGGATTTAATATCATTGGTAGGGGATATGATGGAAAATATTATGTCATCTTTCAAACCGGATACATCCGATCTCTCTGATAAGCTCAAAGGTTTGTTAGGTGTTGTTGGTACTCACTTTGATTCTTTGGAGAAGGCCGTGAATATTAAAGTCTTGAATCAATTCAATGCAATGAAGCTAAAGCAATTTTTGAAAATGATTGAAGATGATAGAGTCAGTTTAGTTATTGCACTGAAAAATATTTAGGATGCAATTGATGGAGGTAATATATACAAGTCATGTCTAATTTTGCCCAAGTTTACTACAGACATTGACAATAAGATAAGGGAATGTGAAGGTTAGCTAGAAAGCATTTCACAGTCATACACACCACAATCTGCATCGGCTAGCAATTTTGAACCCAAAGTTATGAATATATTAAATAAAATCAAGAGCTTAAATCAAGAAAAGGATAGAATTTTGGCTAGAGTGTTTGAGGTGAGAAGTCTCATTACCACCTGGATAGATTCTTTGATGAGTCACATGCAGGATGCACTTAATAAAACTGTTTCGACAGATGGATAGGGAGCAGAAATGCATGTCTACCTTTTTAGTGGGATGATAACCATTTTGGAGAGTCTAAAGAAGGCATGGGATAATCATCTGCTATCCCTTAGAACAATTTTTGCAGACATCTTTAAAATTTTGTGAGAAGTTGTACATAACCTTGTATATAAATTTTGGCAGATCATTCATCTTTGGCATTGTTGTCAAAGGGGGAGAGAGCAAAGTGAAAAATGGTGTAAATTCTTAGGGGGAGCTTGTACAAATTTTGAAGTCTTGGAGTATTGAGTGTACAGTTCATTTTTCATAGTGTTGCCATCAATGCCAAAGGGGGAGATTGTTGGCAATAGACACTGTTTCGATGATTCCGGTTGAGATTGGTGCATGATAGATGTTGAGGGGTTTTCATTGATGGAAAATCAATTCGTAGATCACATTTGGTGTGTACATAGAATTGGTTTACCGGAGGACATTTTGTTCATAAGGCATAAGTCTGCAAGGTGGAACACAGTTATCGATAGAGCATGAGATCATAGTGCATATCTTGATTTTGGTGATGTATTTTGGGTTGTGGTGATCAAGGCAGTTGATTCAAGGTTTGAGACAAATTAATTTGTGATCTTGATATCCGGTGTTGAATTGTGTGCTAGTTTAGGACTCCGATATTCGGTATTTTAGTTAGGGTAGAGCTATTCTGGAGTAATGTGTGTTGTAGATTTGTTGGGATGATTGTGGTGACCAGTTTCACATTAGAGGTGATTGGATCGACTTATGGGAATCATTTTATCATCTTGTTTTGGTCTGCATTCAGATCTATGATTGGATTAAGCTGACTTGGTGGAACATGTTTCATGTTAAGTGTTATATGGTTTTGTGGACATCGACAATAAATGTTTCTTGTGGATGATGCAGATATATAAGATTGATTTGATTGATCATTTTGGTGTGTGAGTTGAGCGAAGGAAGTCTGTGTGAGTGATTTTGTAAGTTTGGTGAAGATTTTGTTGCTCCGGTATGTGATAGAGCAGTGTTATAGAGAAGAATATCAAAACACTTGCAGAAGACATTATGAGCCTAACCAGAACTATATTTTGGCATAGTTATAATCTAGTCTTCAGTTCATTTATCATTGTAATCATTTTAACATCCTGTAAGGTAGTGACCCTTCCTCTGGGTTGTAGCTCCTTTTGTAATTGAGCAGTGAGCTCTAGGCAATGAGCCTAAATGCAAGTGCATTCCACTTTTGTAATATTGTTCTACTACTAGGCATAGTATAATAATATTGTGGGTACTCAATCCCACCATGGTTTTTCCCTTTCTGGGTTTCCATGTAAAAATATCGGTGTTATGATTGTGTGGCTGTTCATTTTATGTTTCTGCACTTTGATTACTTTCTCATGCATTCAATGGTTTAATAATCAACTTGATAAGTTTGCAAATTATAAAACACCGATTCATCCCCCTATCTCAGTTTTTGTTGATTCCAACAATGGTATCCCAATTTTAATCCTGCCAAATTACATCCGTGTGAAAACCCGATTTGGATCTAGTTATACAACCTCCTGATGGAATATTAGGTAGGAGAATGTTTAAAGAAAAGTAGAAGATTACTTGGAACACTTATGGATATCGAAATGGATATTTTCAATGGAGATTCATATATTTATGCTAGGTTATAAATTATTTCCATTAGGAAAATGCTTGAGAATTTAATGCTAAATGTAGATGAAACCAATTGGATCTAATTGGTGGAAATTGAGGAAGAGAAATTTTTTTATCTCAAATGTAAGAGCTAGCTTCATAAGGAGGAAGAATGTAAAAAAAAGAAGATAAGATGAAGATAAGGAAAGTCAAGAGGGTGAAAACCACAAATCCTAACCCTAATAAGGAAATAAAAAAGTGAGCACAACAAACACTGGCCAATAAGCCCTAGTCTATAGAATTGATAAAGAAAAAAGAAGACTCAAATTGGATACCAATCGAGCAAGAGATCTCCTTAATAATGAAGGATAAAGAAACAAGGCACATGACCAAGTCATGCACAAAAATTCAACACAAGGAAGAGGAAATTATTAAACACAATTGCATGGAAACCAAGTAAATCGAGCATGGAGAGGAATAGGAAGAAGATGAGGCAATGTTCTTAAATGAGGAATCTAATTGGGTTTGAGTTGGACCAAAGATGTATATCACAGTCTGTTGCAATAGGTTTGGGGAAATAAAAATTAGGGAAGGGTAGGGGAAAGAAGTCCAGGAAGCAAAAAAGAGAGGAAGAGTCCATGGAGAAAGGTTATACTAGCATCAAATTGTATATGACAAGTACTAAGGGAATATAGGCCTCCCTTGGGAAGCAATGAGAATCATAACATAGAATGTTAGTGGCTTAAATTCCCCTTACAAAAGACGCTTAGTTAAGCATCATCTCCGAAAGATTATAACCAATATCATTATTATGTAGGAGACCAAAAGTTCTCAAAGGATGAGTCAAATATGTTTATAAATTATGTTGGATATTGTTGGCATATGGGAAGATTGTTGATATGATGATAATGTATGTTGTCATTGATGTCAATAAAGTTGATGAACTGGTATGAAGAAGCATGAAGGGATGTAGTGAACCGGTGTCAAGGTTTCACTTAGTGTGACTACCGGTTGGTAGTCTTAGCTCTATGGTTATCGATTTGGTGATCCAGCTTGTGTGATGCAACCAATGATACTTTGTGATGAGTTAACTAAGATATGTGAATGAGATCAAGGTGCCACATCAGCTTTGCGCACGTGAAGGATTTTCTTGAGGATCTTGTATGAGAAGATCGACCGTGTTTTAAGTCTACCTCGGGAATGATCATTCTTCTTAATGGTATGAGAAGAAATCATGATGGGTTACTGGTTCCCATGAGCAGTGATGAATGAACGATGTAGATTGTCTTGTGATCTATTTGAAATTGTAATACTCTATGCAATATGTTTGGATGGTCAGGATTGGACTGCCTGTGTTGTAAACCTAAGCATCTTAGGGTTTAGGGTTTATGTTACTGACCTAACTGTTGTCTATACGGTCGATCATGTTTGTTATTGTAAAGTTGTTGGCAAATGTTGTGTGTGTGTATCTGAGTAAAGAGATACTTGATACTTTCCAGACCAGTTAGAGGGAAACTGCAAAGTATTATTGCAGAGTAGAGGATATGAAAAGGATCTGCCTTGGCATGTAGTGCTATTATCAGATCAAGAGTTTTACCTGTTGTCTTCTAATCATTTTAACAATTTGAAAATCCCTTTACTGGGTAGATTTAATAGGCTTATTGTAAAACCTGTAACCTAGAAGAAGAAACCAGCGGTGTTACAAGAGGAACCGGTTTCTGCACCTAGTGTGGAAATCACGGAACCGACAAACTAAGCTTTAGAAAAGGTTAGGGGGAGCAAACGGCGAAATTTTTTGAACCCCTGGTTTACACTGGTAAAAGACCTTAACTGGTATGTGATACCTGTCATGTGGCAGAAGACCAAAAATGGTAAAAAAGAAAATTAGGGTTTACGCCCTAATGAAGGAGCATTAATGACAGTAGGTGAGAAACATAAAGGATTTTTCAAATTATTTCTCACTATCAGTTTTCAAGTAAAGAAAAGTTTTTCAAAGACAAGAGCGACGAAAAGACGTTTTGAGCTGAGATATTGAGAAGTTGAGAAACTGCGAAGGAGATTCAAATTCAAACTGCAAATAGTCAAGTGGAGAACACAAAGTAGTGATTCAACAACCGACAGAGTGTGAATTGAAGGAGAATCTACAAGCCCTAAATTCACATGTGTCAAAAGGTATTTCTCGAGTTCTTAAAACTTCTATCATGGCTTTCGCATCTCATACTAGTTCTAGTGCATCTGTCGAGTCTGCAAGTTTTATTCAATGAAAGTCTAAGTATAATACCCTATCACAAGTTCCGGCTGGTGTGATAGTAGAAGAGGGAATTTTTGACTACATAGATTGCAAGATTGAAGACCTAGGGTCTCTAGCTATCCACTCTCAGTTAGGTTTATTTTGTGGAAAGGATAAGAAGATCAAACCAGAGTATAATGTTTTGGAGAAGAAGAAGCTCCACAATGCTGTTTACTTCCTGGAGGATTTCACAGAGGATCATATAAGGATAATTTTGAGTAGAGTCCATGTGATAAGATGTACCTGGAGAGAACACATGATATCATGCCGTAGGCAATTCATGTAGTCACCGGATTCTACAACACAGGGGAAGTGCCAGCCCTAAGGATGGTAAGCAAAACTGAAATGTCCAAGCTCACCAGTTCAGTGAGCGACTCACGAGGTATGACAGTCAATTCTATCAAGGATGATCTGGTGAAGTATGCATGTATGGTGATTGGATACCAAACATTCTCAGCCAGCAGAATTAACTCTGTATCTACTGTAGCGGTAAATACTACATACCAGATGATAAAGGAGGATGCATCATTTGATCTGTGCACCGGTATGCAGAGACAACTCCTATTGAATCTAAAGTCAATCAAACAGGATAATGCACTAAGGTTCAAGTTTGGGCAACTAATGGTTGGGTTGTTCTTCTATTTCCAAGCCTACTTTCTAGGAGTAGGAGATTTCCAGTGGTCTGCTGACCAACCGGTGACCAAGCAAATCAAGGAAAGCATTGAAGCAATTGGAACTAGTTACCCTAATATTTTGAACAATTATTTTGATGAGTTCAGATGAAAAATGAGCCAAAGAATGAGGATATCATGTGACATCGTCAAGAAATATGAAGATGATATCTATTTCACCATCCAAGTAGACAAATGCATAATGGAGGCTGTTGAGCCCAGATAGGAAGAAGTGGAGCCAATGGGCTATGAGGTGATGTATGATATGCTGGAAGGGTATGCCTCTACCCTTATTGCCTCACCTCTTGATCCTAAGGCAAAGAGGACCGGAACCTATCTGGAAAGGGTTACACCAGTCGAGGAACCCTCTGCAAAGAAAGGAAAAGAAACTGCAGTAAAGAAGCCAAAGGCAGTGCCTGCAGCATCAACATCGGTTACTACTACAACTCCAAAAGTGACCAAGTGGTCACCAACTAAGAAGAAACTGGAAGCGAAACTGGCTAAAGTGTTCCAGAGAAAGAGAAGACAAGGAATACCTCTCCAGACTCAGAAGAATCTATGTCTGAGGAAAAGCCAAAGAAAACACATCAAGCAAAGAGAAAGACAAAGAATGAACCAACATCATCTGCACCGGTAAATATAGATATCTCTTCCTATAAACCTTTGACACATTGTCAAAGAACAATAAAGAATATTAGGATAAAAGTGCTACATGACTTAATTGAGTGTTTTGATGACTTTAATGATGATGAAAGGGAAGCGGTTGAAAAGGAAATAATTCAATATTTATGTGTTAATGACCGGTCTCTCTCAGAGATTAAACCTCAGACACTAGATTCTTTATATAAGTCATTAGATAATAGATGGCGCATTGCCATAGAAAAGGAACAAGAAATTAGGGAGATAGTTTTTGCACAGTACTTTCCCGACCTGTCAAATTCTAAAATATTTGATGTTATTGACCAAAATAAAGGACTCTTCTTCACTAGATGAAGAAGACTCTGGCTGTTAGAAGGTAGAGTTGATGATGTTGAAAAAGACACTCATCAGTATATGAGAATAGCTGTCCAGTCTCACAAAGCGCGTCTAGCCAACCGACAAGCTGAAAAAGAATCAGTTATATCCAAACCGGATGAAGTATTTGATGATGAAGGAAATTCGGTTGTTGAGCCGATCGACACCATTGATGTCGATACTCTAGACGTAGAGGATGTTACTCAGGAAACACCATCTAAGGCAACAGGACAGGAGCAATAGGCTAAATAGGTTGATAAGCAAGTCGAGGACAGACAGGAAGTGGCAGAGGAAGAGGTCGAGAAGAGGAAAAAGGATGAAGAGGAGAAGAAGAAAAAGGATGAAGAAGAGAAGAAGAAGAAGGAAGCAGAGAGGAAGAAGAAGGAAGAGGAAGATAAGGAACAGGAGAAGAAGAAGGAAGTAGAAAAGAAAAAGGCTGAGGAGGACAAGGAAGCGGAGAAGAGGAGAGAAGCGGAGAAGAAGAAATCGAAAGAGGACAAGGCAGGAGAAGTAGAGAAGAGCACCTAGATGGAGACTCTGAAGGCAACCGAGAGTCAAGCCAAACCAGCTGATCTCACTTGTCCTATCGATCTCCAGTCTGCAAGTGAAACGAAGCTAATGCAAAGCATCAAGGTTGCTCAAGAGCGCCTTGAAATTATTCGAAGGAAGAAGGAGAATGATGTAATTCAAGCGGCTGTGGAAAATCTTACCGGTTTGATACCCGGTACAAATCTTCCCAACACCGATTCATCACTAGCTAAACTTAAGCTCCTATGCACAGTAGTGGACGATCAGGTGCAGAGCCTAGAAGAGGCAGCAGAGGCAAATGTCAAGAAGGAGCATCAAAAAGCTCTTAATATAGCTCTGGTGAAGAAGTTGAATGAGCTCCAGTCTGAACTGAAGAAAGAACAAAAGGATATAAGGGATGCTCTGGATGAGGAGAATCTGCTACTCAGCAAGATCTGCCAACCCCATCTGTTCTATGATGATGTGCTAGCTCAGAAGCAAAAGCTTCAAATGGACTTGCAGTCCTACATGAGCACATTCAAGCCACCTTATGATTCCTTAACAACTTATGGGCAAACCGTTCATTGGTTTCACATCTAGTCAGCAAAAATGGAGCAAGAGATCAGCACCCAGTCTAGAGATTTGTAGGGGCTACAACTGGTTCTACTTACACAATTGCAAATTCTTCAGAAGTGCTATCTAAACCTGGATGCCTTAACAGTGACACGAGAGATGAGCACAATCGATGCCATGGAAGAACAGGCCTCCCAGATGCAGACAGAGAAAGAAGTAGCCACCTCCCTACTTGAGTCCCGGTCTTTGTCGATGAAATAATTCTTGCAGGACTTTAAATCTGTTTTTGACAAGTATTATTCCTTATTGTCATAAACTATTTTAATATCAAATGGAAACAGGGTTGTTCAGCTGTACTTTGTCATTGTTGGCAAAGGGGGAGAGGAATTCTATTTGGGAGAAGTATCTGGTAATCAAAATTTTGATATATGCTCTGAATATCTCAATGTTTATGCTCTTTACACAAAATTGTTATACATTGTATTGACAAAGGGATAGTGTATATGCTTAGGGGGAGCAATTTTGCTAATGGCATGATTTTGTTGTAAAACACGTAGATGTCAAATTTTTATTTTCCTAAGTGTTGCCATCAATGCCAAAGGGGGAGATTGTTGGCATTTTTGATATTTATGTTGTGATTGTCATTGATAGACACACACTTGCATTGAGATCCCCTTTATATGTATGAGTTAGAGCACAACTGGTATTTGTTCCAACCGGTATGTTGTATTATAGTCTTTAGACTATTGGTGTTTTGCAGAATGTGTTTCCCGGTCTGAAGTGGCATGTTGACCCCAAGCGGTACGAGGGATTAAAGCGACATAACACATTTTTACCAGTCTTCATTTTTGTCAAACCGGCAACTGGTATTTTGTATGAACCGGTAATACTCTGTGATGAGTTACCAACCGACATTTTGTGATGAGTTACCATCCATTGACTATTTGACAGTGCCGACACTTTAATAGTACTTTTTGTGTCGTGTTACCAAGTATGTCCAGGTTCATTGAACCTAAGAAATTGTAATGTAATCCTATTGGACCGACATAAAATTAGATTCCTTTATAAGGACATCATGTCTAGGGTTTTAGGTTGTTGATGTTGTTGTTGTTATGATAGTTGATATTGTGGCTAGGGTTTAAGGTGGTTGTGGAGTTAGAGAGAATATGAATGAGTAGAAGACTGAAGTAATGCTGGAGTGCATTAAGAACGAGCTACCAAGGATCTAACCGAGCAGTCAGTGCTATTAGCTAGATCAAACACTTGTTGATTACTCACATCTTTGACAAGTCTGTAGCCCTTAACCGGGTAGGCCCAAAAGCCTTTTGTAAATCCTCTAACAAGGTGGTTCACATCTGTGGATCTAATTCCTCTAGCAAGGTAGTCTTTAATCAGACTTATCTCCTAACAGGATCTGTTTTGGTAAAGAACATTGTAAGACCTTAACCGGTCTGGTTCCTATTCTGCAGATAGTTACTTGTGAGTCCATCTCACCGTGGTTTTTCCCATTTGGGTTTCCACGTCAAAATCTCATGTGTTATGGTGTTTGTGCTTTTGTGGCTGAATGCATTATTTGCTATTTGGTTTGCATGTGTGCTAACCGGTTTGTCTGCTAAACTGTTTTACTAGTTTACTGTCAGTCTTGTAAAATGTTTAAGTGCAAATATTTTTGGCATACTAATTCACCCCTGCTCTTAGTATTCATCAGAAAATTCTAATGAGTGGATAATTGATAGTGGTTGTTCTCACCACATGACTGGTGACCAAAGAAAGTTTCTATCTTTGGAAGAATATGATGGAGGTGTTGTCAGATTTGGCAACGATGCACCATGCTTGGTGAAAGGAAAAGGATCCATCTCACTGAATGGAAAAAGCAGTGTAGATGATGTCTACTAGGTAGAAGGTCTTAAGCATAACTTGTTGAGTGTTGCTCAACTGAATGACAAAGGATTAGTTCTAGAATTCAAAGGTGGAATTTGCAGTATAATTGGGAAGAATGGTGAAGTTATTTCCACTGGTAAACAAACCAGAGGTAACCTATTTTAGTGGAATGCCAAGATAAGTCGGTGTCTAATGGCTAAGTTTGATGATAGTTGGATATGGAATAGGAGACTCTGTCATATGAGCTTTGACAATATTGTTAAAGCCGGAAAGATCAAGGTGGTAAGAGGATTACCTTTGCTAAACAAACCTGAGAATTCTTTGTGTAGAGAATGTCAACTTGGGAAGATGTCTTCCTCAACTTTTAAAGGTAAGTCTTTCTCAGCAAAAAATTTACTTGCTCTTGTGCATACTGATTTGTGTGGTCCTATGAAAACTAGAAGTATTCAGGGAGATAGGTATTTTATGATTCTTACTAATGATTGCTCAAGAATGATGTGGGTCACATTCTTGAAAGACAAGTCTGAAGCATTTGGAAAATTCAAAGCCTTCAGAGCATTAGTAGAAAAAGAAAGTGGTAAAAAGATAAAATACCTAAGAACTGATCAAGGAGGAGAATTCACTTCTGATGAATTCAATAATTACTGTGAAGCTAATGGTATCAAGAGGCAATTGTTTGCCCCAAGGACACCACAACAAAATGGCATAGCAGAAAGAAATAATAGGACTGTAGTTGAAGCGACTAGAACTATGTTGATCCAAGGAAAGGTTGCTCACACTTTTTGGAGAGAAGAAGTGAGTACTGTAGTCTACACTATGAACCGGGTACTCATCAAGAAAGGTAAAGATAAAACCCCTTACAACTATTGGACTAGGAAAAATCCCACTGTGAGTTACTTTAAAGTGTTTTGCAGTAAGTGCTATATCAAGAGAGGCGAATATTTGAGCAAATTTGATGCAAAATGTGATGAAGGACTTTTTCTGGGATATTCCACTAAGATTAAAGCTCTCAAGTGCTACAACAATAGAACACAAAAGATTGTTGAAAGTATCAATGTCAGGGTTGATGAATCCCCTGAGGAACCTGAGGAAACATGCAGCGAAGAAGTGGAAGATGAACCGGGTATAGCTTTCTGGGAACCGGTTAAGAAAGAAATTTGTAAAGATCTTAGTTTTCTTGTACCGATAGAAGCTATAACGAGAGAAGAAGAAGAAGTTAGTGAAGAAGAAGAAGAAAAGCTAGTAGACCAGGCTCGAATCATTCCTAGATATGTAAAGCTGCATCATGATCCAAAGCAAATCATAGGAGATAAAGATGCAAGGATGCTCACTAGAAGAAAAGTGAAAGAAAACTCTTTCATGATCTCTAAATTTGAACCCAAGACTTCAAGAGAAGCTCTTACAAATAAAGACTAGATTAAAGCAATGGAAGAGGAGCTAGACCAAATAGAAAAGAATGCGACATGGTCTTTGGTGCCCAGATGTCATAGGTACCAAATGGGTCTTCCAGAATAAGCTAAATGAAGAAGGCACAGTTGTCAAGAACAAGGCTAGGCTTGTATGTAAGGGATATGCTCAGGAGGAAGGAGAAGACTATGGAGAAACTTTTGCTCCTGTGGCTAGATTAGAAGGTGTTTGAATGCTACTTGCATTTGCAGCATTTAAGGGATTTAAGGTTTATTAGATGGATGTGAAGTCTTCTTTTCTGAATGGAATCCTAGAAGAGGAAGTTTATATAGAGCAACCAGAATGGTTTGCCTTATCAAAAGATAGTGACATGGTGTGTAGATTACACAAAGCCCTGTATGGACTAAAACAGGCACCTAGGGCATGGTATGAAAGATTACACTCTCATCTTGTGAAGATTGGATTTCAGAGAACAAGTGAAGATAGCAACATCTACTTGAAATCAGAAGGTGATCAGAGTCTGATTTGTGAAGTGTTTGTGATGACATAATCTTTGGAGGAGATGATAGAATGAGTCATGTGTTTGCAAATGAAATGAAGAAAGAGTTTGAGATGTCTTTGAGAGGAGAAATAAAATTCTTTATTGGTTTACAGATTCAGCAATTGAAAGAGGGTATCTTTATTACCCAATCCAAGTATGTCAAAGAGGTATTGAAGAATTTTGGCATGGAGGAAAGAAAACCGGTTGGTACACCAATGGTGACTGGCTATAAACTAATCAAGGAAGATGATTCAACACTAGTGAATGAAAATGAGTATTGGTCAACGATCGATAAGCTGCACTATGTGGTGCATAAAAGACCTGATATTGCTCATGCAGTGGGCATAGTAGCTCATTTTCAGAAATGTCCAAGAGAATCCCACTTGATAGCTATCAAAAGGATTCTTAGATATTTGAAAGGAACAGTTGATTATGGATTGTTGTATCCATATAATGGTGACTATAATCTCAAGGTATATACTAATGCCGATTGGGGAGGTAATGTTGACGATCAAAAAATCACAACTGGTGGAGTGTTCTTTCTCGTTGGAAGATTAGTATCATGGACAAGTAAGAAGCAGAGCTGTACTTCTTAATCTACAGCTGAAGCAGAATAGGTGGCAGCATTTATGAACTGCACTCAAGCAATTTGGATGAAGCATGTATTGGAAGGCTTTAAGGTACCTGTATCTAAACCAGTGAATATATTTTGTGATAATACAAGTGCAATAAATATTTCCAAGAATTTGGTATTGCATGCTAGAACTAAGCATATTGAGCTTAAATATCACTTTTTAAGAGAAAAAGTTTAGAATAAGGAGGTTGTACTACAACATGTTTCCAGTAAGGAGCAGCTAGCAGACATATTCACTAAGCCCTTACCGAAGATGACATTTACCTATTTGAGAAGTGAATTATGGGTTCTTCCCCTTCATGAAATCAATTAAAGATGTGTCCTCCGCATCAGTCAAGAACTATAGTATCAAATCTTCCAGGATTGATGTGTTGAAGGATGCTACTCCTTAGGGGGAGCAGCATAGTAGATTTTGGAAGCTTGTACCTCCACTTTGGCATTGTTGTTAAAGGGGGAGAAGATATCTGATGTAAGGGGAGAGGATATCTGATGATGGAGATACACTGGTCTATGATGTCTACAGTATTGCCATCAATGCCAAAGGGGGAGATTGTTGGATATTGTTGGCATATGGGAAGATTGTTGATATGATGATAATGTATGTTGTCATTGATGTCAATAAAGTTGGTGAACCGGTATGAAGAAGCATGAAGAGATGTAGTGAACTGGTGTCAGGGTTTCACTTAGTGTGACTACTAGTTGGTAGTCTCAACTCGATGGTTATCGGTTTGGCGATCCATCTTGTGCGATGCAACCAATGATACACTATGATGAGTTAACTAAGAGATGTGAATGCGATCGAGGTGCCACATCAGCTTTGCGCACATGAAGGATTTTCTTGAGGATCTTGTATGAGAAGATCGACCACGTTTGAATTCTACCTCAGGAATGATCATTCTTCTTAATGGTATGAGAAGAAAGCGTGATGGGTTACTAGTTCCCATGAGCAGTGATGAATGAATGATGCAGATTGTCTTGTGATCTATTTGAAATTGTAATACTCTATGCAATATGTTTGGATGGTTAGGATTGGACTGCCTGTGTTGTAAACCTAAGCATCTTAGGGTTTAGGGTTTATGTTATCGACCTAACTATTGTCTATAAGGTTGATCATGTTTGTTATTGTAAAGTTGTTGGCAAATGTTGTGTGTGTGTATCTGAGTAAAGAGATACTTGATACTTTCCAGACCAGTAAGAGGGAAACTACAAAGTATTATTGCAGAGTAGAGGATATGAAAAGGATCTGCCTTGGCATGTAGTGCTATTATCAGATCAAGAGTTTTACCTGTTGTCTTCTAATCATTTTAATAGTTTGAAAATCCCTTTACCAGGTAGATTTAACAGGCTTATTGTAAAACTTGTAACCAGGTGACTCAAGATCATTGAGTTGTTTAAATCCTCTAGCAAGGTAACCTTTAACAGGGTTTCAACCTTTAACAGGGTATATAGCCATCCCTTAACCAGGTGATCTCTAACAGGATCGATTCCTAGCAGAACCTTATTGTAAAGTCTCTAACCGGACTAGGCTCCTAACAAGGCGAGCTTCAAAAGAGTTCAAAACAAGCTTGTGGGTATTCATCCCCACCATGGTTTTTCCCATTTGGGTTTCCACGTGAAAAATTTGTGTGTTATGTGTTATGCATTTTTCATGTGATGTTTATGAAGTATTTGGTTGAAAGACTATGCATGTAGAATTTATAGGTTATGGTATTTCTAGTATATGACATGTATATGTTTATGGGTGAAATTGAAGTCGAGTACTGATCGTATTTGAAGTGTTCAAACTTATCAGTTTATGGTGTCTGGTGTCTTACTATGTTTAATCGGTATTGCCATGGTTAAGTTCAGTAATGATGATAACCAGTTGGTATTGCTTTAGCTAGACAAAGTGGTTGAAGAGAGTTTTTATTAGTACTGATTCACCCCCCCATCTCAGTACCGATTGGGGTATATGTTATTCATAATTATTCATCAAATTACTGTAAGTTGTGGTCAAGTAAATTTTAGGAAGCAAGTGGCATTGTAGGAGGTTTGGGTTTTCTCTAGAAAGAAAACTCCATTTCTTTGGAATTCATGGAAGGATATCATAATTAGATGATAGAAAAAGTATACAATATTAGACTTAATCAATAATTCACATTGATCAATGTGTATGGGCCTACAAAACCTAAGGAGAAGGTGGCTACGTGGAAACACACTAAATGATTTCTTGGCTATCAACAATGGACTATATCTTGTCATAGTTGGTGATTTTAATACATCCTTGATCCAAGTGAAAAGAGTGGACGACTTAAGAAAATAAGGAGAAGCATGTAGGATTTTAGGGAATTTATTTTAGAAATAGTAATGGTGGATTGTAAGATGTTAAATGGAATGTTTACATGGAAAAACCAAAGGTGTTGTTTCATGAATATAGTGGAAAGACTAGACAAATTTTTAGTCTTCGTAGAATGGTTGACTAGTACAACATATATTGAAGCTTGCATCCTTCTTATATCTATGTTGGATCACTTTCCTATCGAATTAGAGATCAGGGAGAATGAATGTCGTAATAAGACCACGTTTAGGTTTGAAAGCATGTGATGGAGGGAGGAAAAATTGGTACAAAATCTAGAAGGATGGTAGAAGGAACATTATGTGAGTGGGACAATCAACTACAAATTTATGAAAAAGATATAATACATGAGACAAAACTTAGGGAATGAAATAAAAATATTTCTAAAAACATATTTGAAGAAAAATGTAGGATAGAACATGAATTAGAAACCTTAAATATTAAGGTAATAGCAAATGTTGTGTTCAGGGAGGACCGCGGAAAAGAAAAAAACTCTAACTTGTGAGCTCAAAGAAATCTTAGCCAAAGAGGAATCATATTGGAGGGACAAATCAAGGGAATTGGCTCAATTATGGATATCACAACTCAAGTTTTTTCCATGCATCTACTAAAGGACATAAATCAATCAACAAAATAGAGAATATTAAAAAATAAGATGAGAGCCTGGTTAGTGGTAGTAAGGAGGTGGAGGTAATGATGGTTGAATACTTCCAAATGATTCTCTAGTTAAAATCTCAAATGAAGGTTGCATTTGAGGAAGTTTGAATTATAGTCTTCCAGCTTAACCCCAACAAATCACCTAGCCTAAATGGGTTTCCCACAAAGTTTTATCACAAATGCTATTTTTTTTTATCGATGAAGAGGTTTGGAAGCTGGTGGAGGAATTTAGAAAATAATAGATTTGTCAAAGATATAAACAACACTACTATTTCTCTCGTCCTTAAAAAGAAAACTTGTGAAACCTTTGAAGATTACAAATCTATCTCTCTATGCAATACAATATACAAAGTCATTACTAAGGCCATGGCTATTAGATTAGATTGAAGGTAATTAATTTAGTTATCTCAAAGTAGTTCATGGATTTACACCTAGGAGAGACATTTCAGACAGTATTATAGTGGCAAGTGAAACAATTCATACCATGGTAACAAAAAGAATTAAAGAAATGATGATCAAGCTAGATGTAAGAAAGGCCTATGATAGAGTCATGTATGGCACCCTGGTCCTCACCAGGACTAGGGTGTGGCACCTTGGTCCTCCTTAATGGGGACCCATCCCCTAGCCCATCTCAAATTTAAGCGGGAAAAACCCCTCCATGTTGGCTCATCTTGGAAAATTAGTCAATTAATCTGAGAGGCAAGCATATAAGAGGGATTTCCTCTCTCACTTAAAGAGATAATTCACACAAAAGAGGTCTTCAAGCATCCAAAAGATAAAGCATTCAAGAGAAATTGAGAATTTTGAGTCTTCCTTCAAGCTTTGGAGCAACAATAGAGTCAAGATTTCAAGCATTGAAGAGGAGATCATCATTCAAATTCATGAAGTCCTAATTCCATGTGGAGGCAAGAAAAACTTCACAAGGAGGTATAAGCATTTCATTTTCAATCGATTCAACATCCCCTCAAAGAGGAGGATTTCTACTTTTAGTCATTTCAATTACATTATTTCAACAACTTGGTTAATTCCAAGACCAGGGTTTGACCTAAAGGCAAGCCCCTATTCCCAATGCATTTCCCTTTTCTTTTGTGTGCAAAAAAATATGTACACAGTTATAACTCTCAGGATAAGATTAAGATATAGAGACGGGAAAACCCTTTTCGGTGATTTAAAATCTCAGAGGACCAAGAGGGGGTGCCCTGGTCCCTGCTACTTTTGGCAGTTTTTGCAGAGCAGCTCCGAATCATCTTACTTCTTAGATCCAAGTGCATGACAAAATCTCGACTTTACAACTCCCTGTTTTCTCATATTTGGCTTCATTCCTTGCATTTAATCATAATTCAACTATTCATCTTACAAAAGAGGGTCAAACACATTCCATTTCAGTCAATCTGCTTAGTATTCAATCCCAATATGATTAGTGACTGAATCTAGTGGATTTCCCCCACTCTTTTGAATGTAAAGTCCTCCAAGTGAAAATTGACTTAGTGATTTCTCCCTTCTACGAGGTGAATTTGCTAAGCCCAGAATTTTATTTATAGGATGATATATGCAAAGGTGTTACGGTTATGTATGTGCAGTTTAGGTGTTGCGGTTTTTGGTTAGAAGTTACTATGCAACATGGACAAGTTTGTTTAATGATCTTTTTGAGGTCCTATCAAGTTCTCATTGATCTCAATATCCTGGACTTAGGAACTATGCTTGATCCCGATATCAGTCATGTGTCTCAATGTTAGTAGTTTGCAATATTGGTATCTAACAAAGTATCTCTTCGAGTTTTGTGATTGCAGTTTCCTTGGTATATGGGAAGTCTACATTCTGGAGATATTGAGTGTGATCTTGTGGTGATAGGTCTTCTCTCTTGGGTTTGGATGTCCCTTTACATTTTTTTCGTAATCACGGTATATACATTGGTAATTGGAAGTATGTAAAGGAATTGTGTAGAAGTATTGTGGAGGCTAACATAAGCTTATTGGTAATGTCTTGGGTTTGGCCGACACACTATTTTGTATTTGTGCTCTCCATTATAAGACATAGATGAGAAGATCGATCAAGTGTGATGTGTGGAAGATAGTTGGCAGCGAAAGAAGCAGTGTATGCGAGTATTGCAGATAGTGAAGGAAGATAGTAGCATAGTAGTCCTTTATCAAATCTAATGTGGAACAATAGTGCAAAGGTTTCTAATTGGATCTTCTGTAAAGTTTGAGTTTTGAATTTGAGCTTAAACTTGGAACTGATCTCATGTATTTGTAGATGCAAACTTTCTCAATTCAACCCTTTCTATTGCAGTGAGCATTTTGACAGTTAGTCATTTCTATCTTTTTGTATCTGTAGTGAGCAGCCCGATAGTGAGCCATTTTGTAATCTAGCAATGAGCCACTCGATAGTGAGCCACTTATTTGTAAACTCAACTATAACTAGTTATATTTTCTTGAGAGCTAACACTCTTTGTGGCTTTTCCCATTTTGGGTTTTCCACGTACAATATTCTGGTGTTCATCTTGTAATTGTGTTGTTCTTGTTTGATTTGCATTAACTATTTTGCTTTAGTCAAGTTAGTGTGATGTTTTGAGGATAGATTCATTTGGTAAAAAGTTTATTGCCTTTATCTTAAGTGGGAATACTGATTCACCCCCTTTCTCAGTATTTCGGTGCTTTCAACCTGATCAACATATTTATCCTTCATGTAATTGTGGAGGAAAAGCTATATTGAATGGTTGCTTCTTTTGGTGGCAACGATCCCTTTGAAATGTTGCTGCCCCTTCCTTGCTATTCTTTAGTTTATGTACTCAATAATTATTATCATTAGTGTTAATAACCACTAAACAATAAATTAATAGTTAAAGTAAAATAATCAAATTTAATAATAATAATTAATAATTCAATGGTAATCTTTGGAAATTATAAAAATATACATAAAAAATTCCCCAATCTGGAAAAAGATAAGGGGATATGAAAAGGATTGGGAGAGTATTGAAATCAATGAATATTAAAAAGTGAGTGTAAGAAAAGAGGCTGCAAGGGAGATTTCATAAACTTATGTTCAAGTAAGTTGTCAATATTTCAAGATATAAATGAGTAGGTGGAATATTTCATAGATGAATTGAAGATAATATAAGATAAATAAATATTGCACAAAGAAGATTCAAAGCAAAGTGCAAAATTTTAAATTGAAAATAGAGGATTCCTAAAATGAGTGAAGTCTCTAAAATAATAGATAAATAGTTTGTTTTGGTTGTATATTTGAATTCATCTTTTTGAATGAGATAGGTTGTTCAATTTCTCTTACGAGTTTGAATTATTTCTCTTATGTGTTTATGGCTAGGAGATTGGGTGATTTGGAAAGGTACCTTTTTCTCCATCTACATCAAAGGGTATTATAATGGGTGAAAATTAGGTTTTCACCATAAATGTAATAAAACCACTATTTTTTCTTAAAGGACCAATTACATTGAAATAGGGAGGGACCTAATAGATCTAGGCTTAATCCCCCTCAGGAAGAAATCTCTGAAATACTGACTAGGTTCCACCTTTGTTAGGGTTATTCCCTATTTCTAAGTTGAATTGTGAAAATGCTGAAATTGGGGTAAATGAATGAATATTGAAGGGATATTGCATAAATAGTGATCTACAATCATTGTATGGAGCCACAAGCCTAGATCTGAGCATAAGATGAAGGTTTGGATATGTTCCCATAAAATCAACCTGAATTATCGGGACTATGGTGGTGGTCGCCCTGGTCCTCCTAATTTTTTTCTATCAAACAGTGAGCCTGTTCATCTCTATGAAACCTATCATTCCTTCAAAACACAATTTTGTACTTGTTCCTGCACATAGTGAAAAGGGGGAAATTATTGGGAATAGGGGTTTGCCTAAGTCAAACCCCAGTTTAGGAATTAACCTTGAATAATGCAGATACTGTGTTAGGATTGTTCTTTCAAGTTTCCTAAGGTTGGGTTTTTTTATTTTGCCTTGGTTGTGGATTGCCCTTTTGCAATCATTTTAGCGGGATTTCTTTTTGATTAGTGAATTTTTGTCTTGGTCATTTTAGGCTTAAGTTCTTTAATCAAGGATTTTATATTGTTTGGGACCAGTGTTGGTATTTGATGCTTCGGTGATGCCACTATGAAGATTGGTGGTTCTTGATGCTTGCAAATTATTAGGAGTTGTCATTGATGGAAACTCAGTCTCTTGATCTGATCCGGTATGAATTTTTGGCTAACCAAATGTCTTGGATAATGTTTTCCTAGATTAAGATGGTCAGTCCAGTTCAATATATAGTTTTGTGATTTCTGGTGAAGTAGATTTTGGTTTCAGTGATCAGTGATTAGATGGTTAGGTATATGAAGAAGATTATCATGACAATCCACCCTCCGGTGTTAATTCCTATGCCTCTTTGAAGATCCAATATTAGATAGAATAGTAAAGTAGAGTATTATTCATTTTTGGTGGTGTATCATGTGTCTGAATTCTTAGAGTTGATTCCAGTGATTGGAAATGTGTTTGGTGTGATATGTGAGACCTATAGGAAGCATGTGATCCTATATTTTGGGTCCAGAATATGGTTTGGTAATATATCTAAGCTGACTTGCAGCTACACGTTTCATTTTGATATTTGGTGAAGCCGATTTGTGGGAAGATTAATTTTTTTAGTCTGGATATAAGATTAATTTGGATGATGCATTTGGTGTGAGATGTGATGTGGTAGACTACTTTGAAGCGATTGAGCACATTTTCACATGTGCATTTTGATCTTGATTGATTCGATAAGAAGTTGTAGAGAAGATAAGCAAATCAGTTGCAGTGGATCATTTTACACTTAATCAGAACTAATGTCTAGCATAATCAGATGCTATTTTCCAATTCACTACTTGTAAGGCAGTGAGCCTTCCTTCGGGGTTGTTTCCCTGTTTTTGTACTTGAGTAGTGAACTCTAGGTAGTGTGCCTAAATGTAAGTGCATTCCCCTCATGTAATATTGTTTTTCTATTGGCCATAGTAGAATAATATTGTGGGTTCAAATCCTACCGTGGTTTTTCACTTTTGGTTTTCCACATAAAAACATTGGTGTTATGGTTGCATGGTTACTTGCTTTGTGTTTCTGCGCTTTACTTTCTTTCTTATGCATTTGATGGTTGGAGAATAAGCATAACAAGGTTGAAATTTTCAGAACACTGATTCATCCCCCCTCTCAATGTTCATTGATTCCAACAACTGGTATCAGAGCCTAGTTCCTCCAAGGAAGCTTAACCACTTGAGGAAGGTCTGGGAGATTGAATCAATGGATTCCGGTTTGCAGAGACAACTTTGTGCGGCACTTGAGGATCTTGATGCAACAAGAAATGAAATAAGTTCCTTAAAGAGAAACTTGAGTGCTACTGAAGACTTCATTAAAGATTTGAAAGAAAAAGTCAACACTTCAAGAGACAAGAGGAAAGAGCTGATGGACAAGCTGAAGGAGAAACAAGAGCAAAGCATTGAAGACCAAAGCAAAACTGATGAATGTGAAAAGCTTGCTAGAGAGAATGTTTTATTGAAGAATGAGATGAAATCCATTGTGATGAAGCTAACTAAGGAGATTGAAGACTAGAAGAATAATAAAGAAAGTTTGACTCAATCATTGAAGGATAGATCAGATAATGCTACAGACTTATCTATGAGAATGATCAGTTGAAGTTTGATTTGATGCAATCAAGGAATGATGGACAAGAACTTGAAAGACAGATTGTTGCCTTAAGAGATGAACTTGCTATTGCAAATGAATACAAAGAAAAATTTAATGCTAGCTCAACAAGGTTGGATGAGATGTTGGATAGTCAAAGACATGGAAAAGACATGCGAGGACTTGGATATGAGAAAGGACAATCCTTTAGTTTTGGAAAGAGCAATGCAAACCCTAATCATCAAAAGAGAAAGAGTCATTCGGTAAGACAACCCGATGCTTATAAATTCAATGGTAGATGTTCTACTTGCAATAAATTTGATCATATGGAAAATCAATGTAGAAGTAGGATGAATAATGGAATGAATAATGTGAACAATGGTCCTACCTTTACAGGTTAGAGTTTCATATGCAACAATTTTGGTCACAAGTCAAACATGTGCAAAGCAATAATGAATAATTTTTAGAATAAGAGATGCTACACTTGTGGGATGTTTGGACATATCTCTAACCGATGCAAGATGACACCAAATCAGATGAATTTTAGGCCTATGTAGAGAAATGATGTTTTTCATGCATGCAATAAACAAGGTCACATTGCAAAATATTGCAGAAGCAAGAATAATGGTCTGGTAAACAAGAACATATCAGATGAGAAAGTCAAAGCTAAAGTAGATGAAATCAGAGATCAACATAAGCAAATATGGGTTAAGAAAGAAGATTCTAATGTGCAGAATGGCTCCACACCTAAATCCAGTGATGGAACCGTTGGCCCTCAAAACTGGAATAGCAACTAGGTTCTAAAGACTCAGCTCAGAGATTGAACATCCTTATTGAGAAACTACATTTCCTATAGCAAAGATTTATTTACTTTATTCGATCGGGGATGTAAACTTGAAATAGGTCGGCACTGTATGTGCACTTAAGCTCAAATTGTAGCCATTTTATTCTACTACTAGAAAAGGAAATTCTGTGAAACAAATATGCAGGAACATGATGACTTAATACTTTATTAAAAATCACAATTGAAAATAACTAAAGAAAATATTACTAATGACAACGTTCTAGACGATGAACAGAAACTACTCTGCTTGCTTTGGCTGCGGGAACAAACACATGAACTATTTCCAGTGGCTGCAAGAATAGTCGAATACCAAAACAACAACTATAAAAAAAAAAAATTAACTAAAGAACACACAGGAACTACTCACCAAGTGGGCCTCCTTTAGTGAGTATATCCAAAAATTAGATAAAAACTAATAAACTCATAATACCATCATTTTATTTACTTCAAATTGACCGCACATACATAAGTCTGAAAACTGAATACTACTAACTCTATGGTTGTTCTCTCTTAATCCTGTGAGGAGATAGAGACCTTTATTTATAAGAAAAATTATAACAAACTCCTAACTAATCAACCCACATCCCAGAGGAATAGGTGAGTAGGATTTATTATACTAGAAGAATAAGTCAGTGCATGAATGTAGAACAACAACAAATGTCCCGCTATTGAGAAAATATAGCGTAACCTCCTTCCTGGATTTATGTTCCATCAGGAACAATGATGAATGCTCAACAAATTGCTCTGCTGAGGAAGAGGTCAATTGATTATGACCTTCTTCAATGCTGCTCCATTTTGACTAGGTTTGCATCCAGCAGTATGTTGATGTGTCTTTAAACCGCAAGCTTAGTCATATTTTCATCTTAGTTGATCCCGTATCATGGTGTTAATGTGCACAAAAACATGTTTATCTATTGATGCTAATATAGCATAAATTAAACCATATTAATTTAGATAATTTACATAGATTAACTATATACAGATCATTAGACAACAACCTTAGGTCTAGGATAAATCAGGTCAAGAAATGCTAGAAAAAGACATCAACAAGGAAAGTCCTATGACCCATACATTACCCAAACATATTACTAAAGAAAGAGTTCTTATGAAAAAAATTGACAAAACGGAGCTGTTATTTTGGCTCATCATTACCCCCCAACCTAGCTTCTTTCTTGTCCTCCAGCAATAGGAAATTTTTTAATCCTAGCATTAATTCTGAAATTGCCGAGGGTAACCTATCCAGATCCTCCTATAGCCAAGCCCCAATAGAACCCTTTCATATTTTCCAACTATGTACACCTGGTGCGCTCTGCTAGTTCATTATAAGGTGGGTCATTATCCCTGCATCCCATCAGTGGCCATAGAAGAATGGGTGGATAGAAGCTAAGGGGCAACCAATGTTTTCCTTTTGTTCTACCCAAATGTATATATTTGGGTGCCCATCTTAGTGTTGCATGATAATTTGGCCAGAAATACGGCTAAGACTATTTCAATTCATCAAGTAGACTATTCTAGCACTATACTAAATGCCCAATTGCTACTTGAACCTCAACTATAGCCATCTGATCATATTCTCTAAATACCTATTCTCTCAGGGGTAAAATATTATTCCCATAGTCTGGTCTATACAAAATTTTCTGCCAATCTTAATAAAGTCATCTCAGATCCCTTGATTCAGCTCTCAATGGAAGTGGGAGATCAAATTCATCCTTCCTGTGTATCCTAAATTTTTATCCCCTAGTAATTTTATTTTGAATCCATGACATGAGAGCCTTGAGTTGAATATCTCCAATTTAGAGTAGATGATTCCAGTCAGCATCATCAGGGACAACATAATTATGTAAATAAAACTCACAATGCAAAATTTTGATGGCTGTAGGAGATGTTTCATAGACATGGTAAAACTCCTGAGGTGTTTCTAAAGGACTTAGATCTCTAACAATTCTCATTAATTGAAAACAAATATGCTACTCTTTCAAATATAGGGAGTAGACTCGAGGTGGCACCCTACACTGCATTAGTTGTGGTATCATATTGACTACTGTATCCACCTTATTTTTGAGCTTAGAAATTTCCTCATCTTTTTGTTCAATCAATTTCTTTTGTTTATCAATAAGTTTTTGCATCTCTGCTTTTTCTAACTCCCATTCTCTGTAGAAGGCAAGAGCAACAACATGACTACTAAGAAAAGAGGGTGGTCTATGGACTAGTGCTCTAGGTTTTGACTTCCCAGCTTTGCCTTCTACTTCAACAATCTTCCATGTAATAGAGGCCAAGTTGTCAAGCCCATCCAAGACCATACCTTCCTATGGCTATTCATGAGGGCTTTCTTCCTCTTTATCTCCTTCTTTACTAGGTTCCTCGGGTTCCTAAACCTCTTACAGCTCCACAGGCAAGGTCGGAGAAATAACATCCTTGTAAGGACTTCTCGGTTCTTGCTTTGGGCAATCAACAAGAATGTTGGCACTCAGCTGCTCTAACTGTTTTTTATTTCTAGGTTTTCTTTGGAGCTTGTCTCTTCTTCTCAAAGGTATTTCTTCAGTGGCTATGGGATGGTTTTCTATATCCAACTTTTTGGTTGTTTTCACAGCTTCCTCAGTGGCTGCAAAAGAATCTTCTTTTGCAATTCTTCTTTTCTTTGTGATAGGAGGGGCAGAATCCACACTTTTTCCTTTCTCCTTCTTCTTCTCTATGTCAACTTGCTTCTCTTTACCTTTCTCCCTTTGTGCAATGGCCCTAGTTCTTATTGTGGGGTTTATGATGGAACCCTTGCCGAGGTTTTTGTAGCTTTTGACAAGGTTTCTTCAGGTGAGGGTTCCTCTACTGCAGGAACATCCTCAACTAGTGGCATCCTAGAGGATGGGGGTTCAAGGGCGGGACTAGGTCCTTCTAAATTTTCCCCTTCTTGAGATGGGGGTTGTTCTATTGGACCCATATTATTTACCCTAAACCTTCTAACTTTTATAAATTCATCCCAAGTCATCTGGGAAACATCTCTCAGAGATCTTTGAACCAATAATTTGATCAAACAATGATGAATAACAAAATGAGGCCTATCTTTTTGTGTCTCTGCTGCACTGATGGAAAGAATATTATACAATACATTCGGAACATTCATTCTCCTCCCATGGCACAGATGACTCAAGAGCTTAAAATGGTGGGAATGCAGGCATGATAATCTCCCTTCGCAAGTCAAATATTTCATGATATATAATGCTATTGCTTTCCATTTGGGAGGAAGGGATTCTCTTCTAGTCCCCTGCTTATCTATTACCAAAGGTGGGTCAACTGGTCGCATGAATTTTGCCCTTGAACATTGTGCCTCCTTTATTTCGGGGTATTTTTCCCTGTCTATTGGCAACCCAACTACCTCTGCAATCTACTCTTTTGTAGCAATAAATATCAACCCTTTCACCCGAGCTTCCCCATCAGAAAATGTATGTGTGAATTCTCTTGTGATATCCTCATTGAACTCAGTTGGCTTCATAAAATAATCTAGCCAACCACTATTTCAAAATTCAGGTTCACAAACCTTATTTTGCAGAAGGACATCATGCACTGTAGGTTCATGGCAAACTAACATACCACCCATTCCAACACTGGCACTCACAACTCACCACTTGTGGAAATATACCCAATTCCATCTAAACTTTGCAAATTGTCAAAAGAAAATATGCTCTTCTTGCAAATAACCTAGCCACAATTTCAAAATAACGAAAGGTAAGCGAAGAAAAATGGTAGGGGCGGAAGGTATAGCAATAAGAACAAAGTACACAATGTCACATCAAACCAAAATAATTTTAAATTTAAACTTCACTTGAAATGACATAAGAATTATCCTCTAGAATAATTCACTATCGTACTTTCCCCCCCAACCTAAGGTGTAACAGGTGTCCACACATGCAGAGAATGACTAAAAAGAATAATATGTAAATATCATTATGATATAAAATATGGTTTAATAAATGTATACAAAAAAAAATACACAGGATCATACCTATTATCATGCCATAATGACAACAATTGGAGAATCCATCATCCATGAAGTTGATTTGCTATATACGACAAGAGAGGTGGAAAATGAATGATATGGAAGAGTGATTGGCGAGAACAAAAATAAAAATTTTATTGCGAAGAAGGGTACTTCCATAGGATACAAAAGTATTTATTATGATCCTGTAGCTGAAAAAGAAAATTAGGAAGAAGGTGGGACGGAAAGGCCGCCTTCTTTTGCTGCAGGAATCCCGACACCTTCTAGAATAGTAAATTGCTGCAGGAATTCCTCTTTGGAAAGAGGCTTATGATAGAGGCACAAGAAATGACCATTTACCAATAATTTGAATTTTACAGGATCAAATAGTGGCCAATCGTACTGCACCATTTGGAAATGTTTTAATCACCTCATAAGGCCCTAACCAGCACATCTACAGTTTGCCCAAATTATCCTTATACCTAGAGTCATACAGAAGGGCCCAATCTCCTGGTTTGAGTTCTTTGTCTTTGATATATTTATTATGCCATTTCATGTGTTGATTCTGAATTGTCTTTGTGTGCTACAGGGTGGATTTCTTGATTTCATCTAAGGCATTAAGCTGTAGGATCCTATCTTTTTGAGCTACAAAAAGAGTCATATCTAAGGCTATGGTCATTCTAAGTGTTTTATGCTCAAATTCCACAAGCATCATAGCTAATTTGCCATAAACCATCTCAAAGGGTGTAAAACTTGTTGTTATTTTCCATTTATTTTCCATGTGGTCCTATATGCCCAAACTACGTCAAACAACCTACTAGACCAATCCTTTCGATGAAGGGATACTATTTTGGTCAGTATAGATTCAATCTCCCTATTGGTGATTTCAGCTTGCCCATTTGCTTGAGAATGGTAGGGGGTTGACTTTCTATGTCTTATATTATATTCACTGACCAAGGCTATAATCAAAGTGGAAGTAAATTGTGCCCCTTGATTAGTCACTATCTCTCGTAGAACTCCATATCTTGTAAATATTTTCTCATACAAAATTTTTGCTACCTTGTTATCTATGGCATGCTTGAATTCTTTTACCTCAACCCATTTTGTAACATAGTCAGTACACACTAGAATGTATGATCTACCATTTAAGGGTGGATCAATTGGCCCAACAAATCTATCGCCCATTTTTCAAATGGTGTAACAACTACCCGTGGATGCAAAGACATCTCATCAGACCGAGTAGGTCTACCCATCCTCTGACTTCTATCACACTTTCTGGTATACTTGACTACATCTCTATGCAAAGTCGGCCAATAATAGCCTATATTCATGATCTTTATAGTTGTTCTCTTGGCAGCAAAGCGTCCTCCACAAGGCTCATCATTATAGGCATGTAGGATATCATAAGTTTCATCTTCTCGAACACACCGCCTCATAACTTGATTTAGCCATGTATAGAATAAGAAATCTGCTATCCATGAAAATTTGACTCTTTTCTACAAGTAACCTTCTTTCTTTGGGTGAGAAATGAGGGGGAATTTTGTTAGCTGCTAGGTAATTAGCTATGTCAGCATACCATGGAGTGTGCACATTAATTAAAAATAAATGCTCATCTGGAAAGGAATCATCAATGACTGCAGGATCATCCTTCATTTGAATTATGGACAGAAAGTCTTCTACAATATTTGCCTTACCTGGCTTGTCGATGATAGTGATGTCACATTCTTGCATCAACAATAATCACCATGCTAATTTGCCATAAATAGAACTTTTATTCATAAGGTATTTGATGGCTGCATGATCAGTATGCACAAATATCTTTTAGCTAGTGATGTAGTGTCTAAACTTGTTGAGGGCATAGATAACAACTAACATTTCCTTTTATATGATAGTATAATTTAGTTCACGTCCCTGCAAATTTTTGTTGATATAATAAATTGCATTCTCTAAAACTCCTTGTTTCTGTCCCAAGATTTCTCTAATTGCAAAATATGATGCATCTATGCGCATGTAAAAAGGGAAAGACCAATCAAGTCCTTTGAGCACAAGATCTTGAGTTAGAGCTCCCTTGAGTTTAAAAAATGTCTCTTCACATGTTGGTGTCCATTTAAACTCATCATATTTTGTCAAGAGGGAATATAGAAGTCCTACCATCTTACTAAAGTCCTTTATAAATCTTCTATAGTACCCTCCATGGCCTAAGAAACTTCTCACATCCTTTTGTTTTGTAGGGGTAGGGAGGTTAATTATTACCTTAATTTTGATAGGGTTAGCTTGAATACCCAGCTACGAAATACGATGTCCCAATACTATCCCTTCTTGCATCATCAAGAAGCATTTTTTACTATTTAGGGACAAATTATGATCCTCACACCACTACAACACTTTGCCAAGATTTTGCAATGCTTCCTCAAAAGTAACTTCATAAGCAGTGAAATTGTCCATATAGATTTCTATGCAATCATGAGAAATATCTAAGAATATACTAATGACAACTCTCTAAAAGGTTGCAGGAGCATTGCACAGACCAAATGGAAGAACTGAATAGGCATACAGTTCCCAAGGGAAGGTGAAGGTTGTATTTTCCTGGTCTTCTAGAAAAATTCTAATTTGATTGTAACCACTAAACCCATCCAAAAATGAAAAGTACTATTTTCCTGCTAAAGAATCCAATACTTGATCAATGAAAGGAAGTAGGAAATGATCTTTATTAGTAGCAATGTTGAGCTCCCTATAGTCCACACAAACTTTGCATTTACCTCCTTTCTTAGGGACTATAACCATAGGAGATACCCATAAACTATCTGATATAGGGTAAATGAACCCTGCATTAAGTAACTTTTGTAATTCTTCCTTGACTATTTCCCTTAATGCAGGATTAATCCTTCGCTGAGTTTATCTAACTGGCTTACAATATTCTCTGATATAAATCCCATGATTACACAATTTAGGATCTAATCCCTTCATATAATGATAATCCCATGCAAAGGCATATTTATGGGTCTTGAGTAGTTATGTCAAGGACAATCTTTGGTATATTGTAAGATGACTATTGATATTCAGATATTTTCCTGAAGGAACCTCTACTTGAGTAGTTGACTCATTTTGAGATACTTTAGGTAAACAAAGGGTTTGGATTTCCTACGACAACAAGGTATGAAATGTTTATGTGGCTGCAAGAGAATCCAAAGAAATGGTAGATGGAAGGAGAGTATACAAAGAACATGTTGGCAAACCATGTAACTGCTGACTTGTACCATAACAATTTTCTATGATATTAGAGATAACCTTATCATCTTCCTGGAGTTCTATGAATGATGGCCTAGCTAGCATCATAAGCTTCTAAACATAATTAAGCATACATCTGGCCACAATAATTACTCTTGATCAAGTTGCGGTTGTGTAGGAGAATAAAGTGCAAGTGTTTTAGTTGTGGTACCATCAGAAATGGCTGTATCCCCTAATCTACACCCTATATATGCATCAGCTGTAGCAAGACAAGGTCTTCCCAAAATGATTGGATATCCCCCCAATGTTTCTTTAGGAGAGAGTATCATAAAATCAGCTGGATATTCCCAAGAATCTAATGTAACAACAACATCCTTAACTATCCCATTAGGTTGGACAACAGAGCTATCTGCAAGCTGCATGACTATTGAAGTAGACTGAAGACTAGTAATACTGAGTCACTGCATGACATCCTTGGTCATAACATTTATAGCTACTCCTAAATCTATCTGGGCATTCCTAATTTGAGTTCCATTGATGACTACTTTCACAATAGGTCTGCTTGGGTCAGAATACTTAGGGACTATAACTTCTCCTAACATAATATCTGCCAGTTGTCCCATTACATGGACTGTTTGTGGGTCCTTTTTCTTTAAACATGCCTCCTTAATAACTTTACCATATATGGGAAAATCCTTAATAGCTTGGAACAGTGGAATATTTACACATATATGTTTTAATTGATCAATAAGATCAAAATCTATGTCATCATGCTGCCTAGTCACATCTACCTGCAATCTTTGTGGAAATGGTGGTGTTCTGACAATGTCTGAAGTTTCAGATTGAGGTATCTATTTAGGATCTATAGGATGGTCAGGTATAGTATCTTGTGCAATCTCCTTAGATGGTAATTCAGTTATAAATGGAGAAGATGGGGTAGGCAAGGTTGTTCCTGACCGTAAGTGAATATCACTTATATTGTGAGAGTATGCAGGATATTGATTAGAATCAACTAAATAAACTTGCTATTGTTGCTGAAGTTTATTATTAGGATTTGGCATAGGCTATGTTGGCAATTGAGTTGACTTGGGTGGAGTAGCATTAGCAGTTGCGACATTAAAGCTGGCTGTTGGGACTGTTGTGGTGGATGCAGGAAACCAGAGGATTGGTTTGACCATTGCTGACCTCCCCTCCATTGAGGTGACTGCTGCGAGTTACCCTGAGGTTGTGACCAATTCCCTTGTGGTTGCTGCCACCGAAAGGAAGGGCTTTGATAGTTGGGCCAAGGATTTTGGGATTTATTCCAAGACTAAGGAGTATAATTCCCAAAATTTTGGGAATATGGAGGTTGCCATTGATTGTTTTGTGCATTCCCATAAGAACTAGAAAAAGATAATGGATCTTGTGACATACCTTGTATTGGGGGCCATGGCCTTTGTTGTGCAATATAGAAAATTTGTCTATCATCTCCATAAACTGGCTTGAAATCTAGAGGAGCCAACTGACTATCAATTTTAGCAAGGAGTTTACATTTGCAGTCCTCCTTCTTTTGCCTACAATAAGGACAAAATTCAGAAAGCATTGCCTCTGCTTCTTCATGCTTCTTCTTTGCTTGAAGTGTATCCAACTGAGTAGCCATGCTATTAATAATATCCTCCTTAAAATCCTTTAGTAGATGATTTATCTCCATTCTTGAAACAGTTGGAGATGCTTTTGCTACTGAAGATCTAGGCCTATAATATCTACCTTTCTTGGCAGAAGTCGTGGAGTATTTTTGACAGATCTTCCCAATGTCATCCCATTGAGTTTGAGTAATGTATCCTCCTCCCATGAGGTCTAATGATTCAACCCAGTCCTCATTGATTCCCCTTAGAAAAATTTAATTTCAAGGATTCTTCACTCAAGGTATTATGCTTAGATTTCTTGACACTAAACAAAAACCTCTCAAGATAATCTTCCACACTTTCATCTTCTTTTTGTGTCATTCGAAAGATATCATCACCATGTCGATCAATTCCTTTGCAGTAATCTTTATACTTTTCTAAGAACTTTTCCTTCATTTCATTGCAGGTAGTTATTACATCTCTACCTAAACTCATAAACCACCTAAGAGCAGCTTCTTTCAGAGTAGCATGAAATAACTTGAGCTTATGGGCATTTGTGGTATAATCATAACTTCTGTAGAGAATATAAAATTCAAATAGAAAGGTATATGGATCTTCTATGACCAAGCCATAAAAATTTGGAAGGGAGGAGGTTGGTATATTCTTCAAATTTGTATTATAATGCAGGTATGGAATAGGGAATTCAAATATTGGGTTCACAGGTGGAGGTGGAGTCCCACCTCTGCCTCCTAGAGGATTTCCTACCATTGGTCCTTAATAAAGAACCAAAGGTAAACTATTCTGTTCAGGGGGTTCGTTCAAGAAATCAAGGTCTCCTTTTGGTAAATCAAAGACACCTTGATTTCTATCTCGCACAAAAGCTTCAGCAAAAGGATTTATATCCGAGGCTTGATTTGAGTTTATTTCAAGAGTAGAATGCGAGGGAAGAAATCTTCCTAATGCATCTCTTCTTCTTATATGCATGCAAATTTTATAAGTGAATGCTAAGAACTAAATCTAAAACAAACTGAAAGATTTAAAACTAACGACTGCAATAGGTTCTTAGTTTGGCACCATCCCCAACAACGACACCAAAAAATGTTGGTCCTTGCAATTGGAATAGCAACTAGGTTCTAAAGACTCAGATCAGAGATTGACCATCCTTACTAAGAAGCTACCTTTCTTGTAGCAAAGATTCATTTACTTTATCAACTAGGGACGTAAACTTGAAATAGGTCGGCACTGTATGTGCACTTAAGCTTAAATTGCAGCCATTTTATTCTACTGCTAGAAAAGGAAATTCTTTGAAACAAATATGCAGAAACATGATGACTTCATACTTTATTAAAACACAATTGAAAATAACTTAAGAAAATATTACTAATGACAACATTTTGGATGACAGACATGAACTACTTTGCCTTCTTTGGCTGCAGGAACAGACACATGAACTGTTTCTAGTGGTTGCAGGAATAGTCAAATACCAAAACAACAACTATAACACAACATAAATTAATTGAAGAACACATAGGAACTACTCACCAAGTGGGCCCCCTTGAGTGAGTATATCCAGAACTCAGATAACAACTAATAAACTCAAAATACCATCATTTTTTTTATGTCAGATTGACTGCACATGCATACGTTTGAAAATTGAATACTACTAACTCTATGGTCGTTCTCTCTTACTCTCGTGAGGAGATAGAGACCTTTATTTATAAAAAAACTTATAACAAACTCCTAACTAATCAACCCACGTCCTAGAGGAATAGGTGAGCAGGATTTACTATACTAGAAGAAGAAGTCAGCCCATGAATGCAAAACAATAGCAAGTGTCCTGTTGCTGAGAAAATATAGCATAACCTCCTTCCTGGATTTATTTTCCATCAGGAATGATCATGAATGCTCCATAGATTTCTTTGCTGAGGAAGTGGTCAATTGGTTATGACCTTCTTCAATGTTGCTCCACTTTGACTAGGTCTGTATCTAGTGACATTTTGATGTGTCTTTAAACCACAAGCTTAGTCATCTTTTCATCTTAGCTGAACCTGTATTATGGCGTTAATGTGCAAAAAAAATGTGTATCCATTGATGTTAATATAGCATAAATTAAACCATATTAATTTAAATTATTTGCATAGATTAACTGTATAAAGATCATTAGACAACAACCTTAGGTCTAGGATAAATCAGGTCAAAAAATGCTAGAAAAAGACATCAACAAGGAAAGTCCTATGACCCATACATTACGCAAACATATTACCAAAGCAAGAGTTTTTATGACAAAATTTGACAAAATGGAGCCATTATTTTGGCTCATCAGGAAATTCATCTGATAACTAGGGATTTTTGGCCTTAGGGGGAGTTTTACATGAAGATTTGTGGAACCCCCTCTTCAGTGATCTGTAACCGATTTTGGAAGGTTGCAAAAGGTTTAAATCATGTATGTAGATGTTATCAAGAAGATTTGATGGAGATTTGAGGCTCCGATGAGCAATTTCATGGAAATCAAGATAACCGGTTGAAGCATTTATTACAACACAGAATTAATTTTTCAGAGGTTAAAAATGTGTTTCAAAGGTTTATTTTCATAATGCGATCAAGAGAAAAGAGCAATACAATGAAGAGAGGAGATTTGCTGATCTAAATAGAGCTTGTAGCGATCTGAAAGTAATTTCTTGTGCTCGGTTGAATCGAAAGGTATTTATTTATTTTGCAAAGCTATCCATTTTCAAACCCTAGATTCAAAATGGCATCAACATGCAAAATTGCTACCCCATTGATTTTTGAGATTACAGATAGGGATAGACTTGGCTTCAAGAAACACCCCTTCAAGTCTATTGAAGATGATCCATAAGGAGCACTTTATTCAGTAGCCTACAATGTTCTATACAACGAGGATATCAGGGTATACATCCATTGCAACCTTGAGGACCTTGGCGGTGCTGATATGTTGTCCCTATACAACAAACATTTGGCGGACAACTTGGGGAGCCTTAAACCGGAATATCAGAATCTTCAAGATAAGGGTTTTGCATAGTTCATCCATTTTCCATTATTTTATGAAGTAGAATGGTTCCAGTACATCCTTAGCCAAGTCCACGATGAGTTCATATGGCTTGACAAGCCCTATAAGATCACTAAGAAGGCTAAACAAGCCGTGACATGCCTGAGTGCAACCGGTGAAGTACCTAGTCTGAGAAAGGCATCAAATAACATTGTAATAGCCACTACTAGTTCAAAGTTTGACAAAAGAGCAATGACTATCAGTGACATCTTGGAGTATGATGTCCAATTTGCATCAATGGTGGTTTGTTATAAAGTGTATCAATCAAGTAGTCAGAATTCGGTCTCCCGGACTGCAATTTACTCAACATATCAGATGCTTAAGGAAGATAAGAGGTATGATCTGTGCATAGTCCTTCTGAATGAAATGATAAGTAACTTGAAGAAGATTAAATAGGACAAGAAACACACTTTCAAGTATTGGTCTCTTCTTATTTGTTTGGCATTATATTTGTTGAACGAGATCCTCAGTATAATAGGAAAGGTTCAATGGGCCTATGATATACCAGTAGCAATGCAGATCAAGAAAGGGTTGTTGGGCATAGGTGATGCTACAATGAGAATATACACATTATGGGGTTACATTAAGACCTTTCAGACCTCCATGAAAGCCCGAGAAATATTCCCTAAGGATATTGTAGAGAAGCATGAGAAGACAATTTGCTTCATGGTTGATAAAGACCAATGTCATATGGAAGAAGTTGAGCCAAGGATAGTTTGGATCATGCCCATGGGTTATGAAGTTGATTTTGTTACTCTTGAAGCATATCCACAACATCTATTGAACTAGCTAGTAGATCCTAATGAAGAAAGATTTGGTACCTTTAAGGAGAAGGACTTAAGCCTACACAAACAATTCACTGATGCCGGTATGAAGAGGAAAATCAAGAAGGAAGCAGAGGCTATTGTAGAATAGATGGGACTAACAAAGGAAGTCATGGAGAGGGCTAGAGATTAGAATATTTTGAAGGAAGAGGATGTGATCAAACCACAACTTAAATTGGTGTCCTCCTCTTCTAAGCAATCCAAAGATAATCCTAGTAAATCTGCACCTGGCTCTGGAGTGAAGAAATTGATACCTCCACCCAAGCCCAAGCCAACAGTATCAACCGATGGAGTTGAGAAAAGGAAAAAGGAGAAGCCTTCAAGGAATTATGTTACAACTGAGGAGGAGACAAAGGGGGGTGAAGAAGTCCAGAAAGTTAAGAAGATTGCTACTTATGCTTGAGTAGTCTGAAAGCCATCTGCTGATGCTCCACCCTCCAAAAAGACAAAGACTCAAGGAGAGTCATCCAAAAAGCCTAGAGGGAGAAAGAAGCAGAAATATGAGATAGATGAAGATTTGGAGTTTGGTAAGGTTGATTTCATCCCTCCTAAATCCTTAGAAGATATAAATAATGAAATCATTAAGGATGGAAATTTGAATAATCTTTCTATATATTATGAGAATGTGGATGATAAGGAGCAGAGAGAAATTGAGGAATCAGTTGTTCAATATATTAATAAATTTAGTAGATCTCTAATTGAATTATCATCTGGGTTACCTAAAGATTTGTATGATATTCTTGATATCTAGAGAAATATTGCTGTCAGAAAGATGAAGAAATGTAGGAATATGTTTTGGTTAATACTTGTTCAGCTATCTCTAGGGATGAAGTTGAAAGATTATTGAAATTGTCAAAAGAGAAATTCAGAAGCAAGAGAAGGGTCAATAGAATAATGCTCGGTAAAATTGATGAAGTTGAAAAAGCGACTGAGCAAATAATAAAATAATTTTTATTATAACTAAGATATGAGGTGAATCAGACAAAGGGTGCCACCCAACCGGTAAAGCACATTCTCGAAGACACTTCCCTTCTAGAATTAGCTGTAGAAATCTCTGGTGGTCAAAAGGATCAACCATCTATTGATTTGGTTGAGCATGAAGCAACACAAGATTCACCTACTTAGAATCAAGTAGCAAACATCTCCGATGAAGCTACTCAGGACCCTCCTGAGATAGAAATAATTATAGAAATGATAACTGAGGAGATTGAAAATTTTGAAAAGAGTGTGAGTGCAAAGGTTGAGAAGAAGAAGAAGAGTGATGAACCAACAGAGAAAACTCTGGTAACCATGACTACAACCAATGTCTTTGACAGAGGTAAGCAAATTGATGTAGATGATGATTTTTCTCATGGTTTGGCTGATTTAAGCACTCTTTCCCCTCTTTAAGCATTGAAACTTGCCACCCAAGCTTAGATTAAGGCAAGTGAAGACTTATTGAAATCTTAGTTCGAATGAGGTTTTGGAAAAGCTTTTTTCTAGTTTCAGTCAAGATTCCGGTGTTTCTCCCTCTCCGAAGCTTAAGAACATCTTAAGTGTTGTTAACACTAATTTTGTATTTTCAGAGAAGGTTGTAGATGAATCTGTACCAAAAAGATTTAATGAGATGAGATTGCAGAATAAATTGAAAGAAGTTGAGAGAGATAGAGTGAGCCTAAATACTGTAATGAAGAGTGTAGAAGAGGAATTGGATGAAGGCGGGATATTTTTTAAATCATGTCTATTTTTGTCCAAATTTACTGCAGACATTGATCAGAAGATAGGAGATCTTGAGGGTAAGTTAACTAGTATCGGTTATTCTTTTGCACCTCAATCGGTCTTCCTGAGTTCCCTTGAAGCACAAATTTTGGAACTCTTTGATAAAATAAAGAATTTGAATGAATACAAGGAGAAAATTTTGAGTAGAGTGGGAGATCTGAGAAGTTTGATAACTCCCCGAATGGATACCTTGCTAGGAGCACAACAGTATGCAATAAGTGCCTTAGGTAAACTGGTGCTATCCAATCGTCAAAGTCTTGAGATTCATGCATTCATGTATAGTTCCCTAATAAGTGTTTTGGAGTGTTTCCTGAGAGGATGGAACAAGTATCTGAAGTCCTTAAAGGTGAATTACTCTTACATATTTAAGTCCATGTAAACAATTTCATTCATTCATTCTTTTGTACATAACTTTTGGTGATTTCCCACCCTTTTCCATTGATGTCAAAGGGGGCGAGAGAGAGGAGTGAAAAATGGAGAAAGCGGTTTAGGGGGAGTCAGTTAGATTGAGTGTACAAAATTCTGATTTTTGGTGTTTTGCAGATTTTGGGATACTTATCATTATTTATCAATGTTGTCATTAATACCAAATAGGGAGATTGTTGGCATTTGATGCATTAATGATGCCCTGATGAATATTGGTGGTTCCTGATGCTTGTAAATTCATAGGTTTTGTCATTGATGGAAACTCAATCTCTTGATCTAATCTAGTATAAAGTTTTGGCTAACTGGATGTCTTGGATAATGTGTTCCTAGATTAAGGCTGTCAGTGTAGTTCAATATACAGTTTTGTGATTTTCAGTGAAGAAAATTTTGGTTTTGGTGATTAGTGATTAGTTGGTTGAGCATATGAAGCATATTATTATGACAATCCACCCCTTGGTGTTAATTCCTATGCCTGTTTGAAGATCTGGTATCTAGTGAAATAGTAAAGTAGAGTATTCTTCATGTTTGGTGGTGTATCGTGTGTCCAGATTCTTAGAGTTGATTCTTGTGATTGGAAATGTGTTTGGGGCGATATGTGAGACCTATAGGAAGTGTGTGATCCTATATTTTTGGTCCAGAATATGATTTGGTAATAGATCTAAGTTGACTTGTAGCTACACGTTTCATTTTTGATATTTTGTGAAGCCAACTTGTGGGAGATTAATTTTGCTAGCACAAATATATAAGATTGATATGGATGATGCATTTGGTGTGAGATGTGATGTGGTAGACTATTTTGAAGCAATTGAGAGCAGTTTCATGTGCACATTTTGATCTTGGTTGATCCAATAAATAGTTGTAGAGAAGAACAAATCAGATAAGCAGATCAGTTGCAGCAGATCATTTTACACTTAACCATAACTGATTTCTAGCATAATTAGATGCTATTTTCCAGTTCACTACTTGTTGTAATCAATTTGTAATCTCTTGTAAGGTAGTGAGCCTTCTTCCATGGTTGTTGCCCTATTTTTGTAACTTGAGCAATGATATCTAGGCAATGTGCCTGAATGCAAGTGCATTCCCCTCATGTAATATTGTGTTTCTACTTGCCATAGTGGAATAATATTGTTGGTTCAAATTCCACCGTGCTTTTTCCCTTTTGGGTTTCCACATAAAAATATTGGTGTTATGGTTGCTTTGTTACTTTCTTTGTGTTGTTGCACTTTACTTTGTTTCTTATGCATCCGATGGTTGAAGAATAATCATAACAAGGTTGAAATTTGTAGAACACTGATTCACCCCCCCTCTCAGTGTTCATTGATTCCAACAACTGGTCCCGTGTCCTAGCGCCTTTTATTTAGTTGATAGTTATGGTGTGTGAAGTTCTTAAGTTTGTCGCGTCCCTCCCGTTTTAAGTTTTTATGTGCCCAAGTATTTGGCCACTTCCTCACAATGTCCTATGGACATGTCTTAAATGCATGTACATCAAGTTGTTTTTAAGTTGGCCTTGGTCTTCACATCCCTCAACACGCATTAAGATGTTTTATGTGCCTTATCAAGCTTTTGAGTATCATCCGATGTGGCATCTTGGTGATGTTCCAAAGGGTAACTCTACACTCGGTGAAACCTTTTTTAATTCTCTATTGAGTTCCGAGTGGTTTTATCTATTGCAAGAGTCCCAAGTATTTATAGCTCGGGTGCTCAATGAGCTGATTTGTAGCCCTTGCATGCCACAGAATGCAAAGCTTAATGCACTCAGATGTTGGTGAACTCTTTCATCATGCCTTGGCGAGTGTTCGAGGAGGTTAAAGTCAAGATAATGTGTATGATAACTTGACATTCATTGAGAGTCTTTTCTTCTCTGGGTGAGTTTCTGAGTGAGTGAAAGCAATGTGCTTTGTCAGTAGATGAAGGGGTCTAGCATGTCAACTCGAGACACATCGAGACTGCTTAAGGGATTCTAACGAGTGTTTGAGAAGGAAAAAGTGGGCTGATGATAATGAAACTGAGAGTTGATGTAGGCTTCTCAGGTAGGGAGATTTGAATTTCACTAATGGTTGTTGATGGTTTTTGATCAACAGATGAGATTCAAAATTGTGTTATTCCCGATTGAGCCATTAGAGTTCACAAAATAGCATTAATGGAAGAAAAGATTGAAGATTAAAAAGTAGTTGTTCATGCTTTTGATTCATTTTTAAGGTCCAAAGTAGAATTCGAAGCGTAGAGGAGGAAAAAATAGGGTTCCTGTGAAGAATTTTGGTCATCTCCAGTGTTTTCAACCAATTTGTTGAAAGCCAGTAAGTCTTCTTCTCGCATTATTTGTTATTAATGTGAATTATTTTGAAGATAGTAGGGTAATTAGTTAAAACCCTAGGCCAAGATATCTGTAGAATTTGTGAAGGGTGTCTATAGAGTTTCCACAAGATGTCCACTTCTTCTAGAGTTTCACAATTAGATGAACCTAAGGAAAAAGGAAGAAAAAGGAAAGGAACCTTCATGATGATCTGATTACCCTATTTGTTGGGTCATCATATAGGATGAAGATAGGGGCCCGTGTTCCTAAGTTTTCTGACAAACAGAGAAATTATAGAGAGAGTTACTTTAAGGTTAGGGGACACCATATTTTTAAATTTCTCTTCTTGTAATCAAAATCTAAGATCCCAGAGTGTAACCTTGGAGTTTAGGGCTCACAAGATTGGTGGTCCCAAATGTGTTTGTCAACCTAGACCTAATTAAGACTTTGGCCAATTGCTACAACCTTGCTGGTAGGTTTATTAAATTTGCAAATGGGAGTTTGTTGGAAATCAGTATTAATGAAGTGCTGGAAGTGTTTGATATGAAATATTGTAGGTATTATACCACTAGGATTGATTTGGTAAATTTAAAAGAAAAATATGAATCCATTGGGGGCTTTTATAGAATAAAATGGTTATTTGTACATAGGCCTAGATACAGGGGTAACTTGCATCAGTTTGCCAGAACATAGACACATGAGTACCCCTAATTTGTTGCAAATGCCATCCATGATGTATTGGTTAAAATTCAATAAGGTGGTGCCACAATAACCTTTAAGTGGTATTATTTATTAATGTACATGTTGTTATATCAAGGACAACAAAATAATGCATGGGGGTCTGAGCTCCATGTAAATGTTCTTGACTGCAATGATATTAAGAAGCCAATCCAACTATGGACTTCAATTTGGAAATATGGATATGAGAATTCTCAGGCTCTCATGTTTGAGAAAAAATTTGTTAAAATGATTTATGTTGCATGTGGTGTAGATCTCCCGAGTCTATCAAAGAAAGCGATGAATTTATTGAGGCAAAAGGGAAAAGAGCAGGAACTCAAGGTTAGCATTGACCACAATTGGGGCAGACTAGTATACGACTGAGGAGTACACATATTTTAGGGTTTATAGATTTTGTCGGAAGCCCCATATATTACCTTTTATTTTCCCAAATAGGTTGGTTTCTATCGAGATAGTTTTACATATGTTTGAAGCTTTTGCCCCTTTCAGGGTTCAATCCAAGGGGTCATTTCTTCCTATGTATTTGGAGATTAGTGACTATATTATAAATATTGTAAAGGGATATGAGAAATTTGTTGAATTATTAAATTATTTCCATCTACCAGTAGGGTTAACAATGAGGCAATTTAACTTGGAGGGGTACTATTATTTTGTTAAAAAGTTAGTTACATCAGGAAAATGTCAGCATGGGTTTTTGCTGAATGAAGAGATGGTGAGAAACTGCCAGTCCTATGAAGAAGTAAAGGCAAGGAGATCTTCCTACTTAAAGATGTAGAAAATTGAAAGCAAGAAAAGGCTGGAGGATCCATCTTATCAAGGTATATTTCCAAACTAGTTCGATAGAGTCAAAAGGATGGAGTTGTTCATTCAAAATAATGCCACTATTCTAGATAATATATCCACTCCTCCACCTCCATCCCCAAGTGCTTCAATGTTTGTAGTAGGAGGGCCAATAGTAGATCCACCATTAGCTCAAATGTCTCTGGACCCATCCTCCAGTGTTGTAATATCACAAGGAACTGATGAAAGAGTAGAGCAACATGGGGAGGATGGAGAACAAGAGGTGAGGTTACAACCTTATATACACCCTAACGATCAAAATGATGACATCACTGAAATAAGTGATTAGTTGGATGAATATGTAAGAAGAAAAGTTTCAAAAGCATTCTTATCTAATGATGAATTCATTCATTTGAAGGAATTCAAATTGTTTTGTTACAAGAGAAAAGGGAGAGAGTTAATTGGCAAATGAGTCGATGTCCCCATTGAGCAATGTGAAGAATACAACAAAAAATTCTAAGAAGGTGTAAAGGAAGAGCTAAAGAAAAGACACCTAAAAAGGGAAGAGAAATGCTAAAGGAAGCCGGTTGCTTAATGATTCCAGGAGTGGATATTTCATCTTGTATTGTTTTTGATAATTTGAGAAGAAGCCAAGGAATTGATTGCTGCCTTATAGATGAAGGGTTAGATAAGTTATGCTTTGGATAAGACTTTAGGTCCTTAGACAAAACTCTATCAATGTGGTGTTCATATCTAGAGGGAAATAGGTTGACAGCAATCATTGACCCACAAAAAATATTGGGGCAGTTTATGGTTTACAGACTAAAAGATATTTCAGCTACCAAAGTTGCAAAATTCAATGTGAATACAATCCTTTTCAACAAGGAAAAAGTGGAAGAGCAAGATGAAATAATTGTGCAACTCATGAAGGATAATAATGGCTTGAGAGGGGAACTGAGAGTGTCTACAAGTAAGGGCCTCTTATTGGAAGCATAGGCTACAACCTCAAAGCTGCAAATAGATGTTATCCTTGAGAAAGGTAAAAGAGAAGAAGCAGATAGGCAGTTAGTTAGGATGCAACAAGAAGGTGTATCCTTGAAGTGAGAGCTTAAGATGAGTAAGTTTAAGCTAGTTCAAAATCTCATTAAAGCCAAGTTTGAATGAATTTTGCCTCATTTGTATATCTTATGGACAATGCATCAAGAGATCTTCCCAATTATTGAAAACCAAAGAAAAATAGATATTCATTTTAATCTTGTGATGAAACAGTTGTCTAAAAAGTAGCAACTTCTCTATTATTTACACAAATATTCTGAAAATGTTGGGGGTGAAATGGAGAAGCCATGGGCAAATATGGTTAATGAATTGGAAATCATGATGTCAGAAGTGGATAAGTTTCTAATAAATCATCATAGGTTTCATGGACAAATAGCAAAGGCTCTTGGCAGGTTTGATAAATTGCAGGGCACTACTCCTCCATCATTTAGAAAAGACAATGAAGAGTACAAAACTAAGTAAGAGTGGAGGGTAGAGATTAGAAAATTTCTTCTACATAACATGATTGATAAAATCACAAATGATGTTGACAAGATAGAGGAGAACTTGCAAAATAAATTGGATGGTTTGTATGAGTTTTACTACAATACAAGTATTTTAAATAGACACAATGCGGCTAGAGTGAATCCAACATATAATACTCATATTGATGCTTGCAATCAATCCCTGATGAAAGAGAAATGGAGAATAAAATAGAAGAAGATTTCAATGCCTTGGTCATTTTGACAAAATAGTTTTTGTCCTATTCACATGTCATCTCTAGAATGACTTACAAATGCTAGCTCAACATCAGATTTGATCTCTTCTCCAACTCAACAAATACATGTAACAACCAAGGAATCTCTTTAGCAGTAATCATTATAAGTTATGGGCTGAGTTGTCTCCTTCCATTTTCATATTTTTTCAAGTCATGTAATGTTCTCAGAACATTTTTCAGTTAGGAGGTTAAACTTGGACACATGGAAAAATAACCAAAAGCTTGTTTCTCCCTTATTTTATAAAAGGGAATTCAGGGTTATTTTGAAGGGGTTCTGAAAATTTTGTATGAGCAGAGAAACAAAATAGAAAATTCCTAGTATACTAAATCATATAGGGTTTGTTTTGATAAATTGTATGTTTTTCAAATCAAAGAAATTAATGAACATATTACCCTGGATTGTCCCCCATGTTACTCTCTTTTAGTTGTATGATTTCATTTATCAAGGATAAGTGAATTTTTCTTTATGAATTTCTCATGAATGTGTGATGCATAAATTTGGTTTTCTTCAAAGAAGAAATGAAATACTATTTGTGTATTACAACAACTTTGAGAAGGTAATGTAAATTGGATAAGAATTATCTATGTGTGTAGTAATTGGGTGCAGTTGTAAGGAATGTGTTGATGAATAATGATGAACAATAAATACCCTAACTGGTACTGAGAGGGGGCGGGGTGAATCAGTATAGACAAAAAATTCTCAACAAATTATCAAGTTAAAACAATGATAACCGGTTGTCTTCATCACTGAACTTAACCATGGCAATACCAGTTAAACACAGTAAGACTTCAGACATCTAAACCAGTAAAACTGAATAATTCAAATATCATTCAACACTTGATAACTACTTCACCAATATACATAGGCATGTGTTGTATCAGTAATACCATAACTATTAGCTTTGCATGCATAATCACCTAAACAAAGAATACTCAATAATCACATGAAAAACGCAAAACTCATAACACACAAATTTTTCACATGGAAACCCAAATGGGAAAAACCACGGTGGGGATGAATACCCACAAGCTTGTTTTGAACTCTTTTGAAGTCTGCTCCGTTAGGAACCTAGTCTGGTTAAAGACTTTACAATATGGTTTTGTTAGGAACCGATCCTGTTAAAGATCACCCGGTTAAGGGATGGCTATATACCCTGTTAAAGGTTGAAACCTTGTTAAAGGTTACCTCGCTAGAGGATTTAAAGAACTCAATGAACTTGAGTCACCTGGTTAGAGGATTTACAACAAGCCTATTAAAGCTACCTGGTCAAGGTATTTTCCTCCTGTTGAAATGGTTAGAAGTCAACAGGTAAAGCTTTGATCTGATAACAACACTACTTACTAAGGCAGATCCTTTTCAGCTCGTCTCTTCTGCAATCACACTCTGCAGGTTTCACACTTTGGTTTAAACCCTAAACCCAAAGTATTTTAGGTTTACAATTTCGAGCAGTCCAAATCTGACCATCCAAACACATAACATAGAATGAAATGATCTAAATAGATCTGAAGTCACTCTGCATCTTCCGATCTTCACCACATCTGGAAAATGGTAACCCATCATGTGCTCTTCATACACCACTCAGAAAATCATGCATTCCCAAGGTAGTCATTCAATGCATTCGATCTCCATGTGAAAAATCCTCAAGGAAATCCTTTATGTGCACACAACTAACATGGTATCCTTATCCTTATCCTTAACATTCACAAAACACCATTAGTTGCACCACACAGGCCATAGCGGAAACCCTAAAACTGAACAGAGACTAGCAATTGATAATTACAGTTAGTGAACCCTGACATCAGTCCACTCCATCTCGATTGACCAAAACCGCTTCCAATATTCATACTGGTGCATATGGGTGTATCTTCTTAAGCACTTATTTACATCAATGACAACATACTTTGTCACCGCTTCGTCATATGCCAACAATATCCCCCTTTGGCATTGATGGCAATACTCAGTGTATCATTGCTCAGTATCTGCACCATGCTAAATAACATATATTGGTTGTAATATATTAGTTCAAAGATCACAACCACCACCATTTGGACTGGGGAGTGTGTACTCTGCCATATATCTTCATCATCATATATCTTCTCCCCCATACATCAGATATCTTCTCCTCTAGATATCTTCTCCCCCATACATCAAATATCTTCTCCCCCTTTGACAACAATGCCAAAGTGGAGGCACAAGCTTCCAAGCTCCACTGTGTTTCCCCCTCTGTGGAGTAGAATCCTTCAACACATCAACCTTATAAGATTTTTCACTATAGTACCTGACTGATGTGGAGCACAAAACTTTATTTTACTTCATGAAGGGGCAGAACCCCTAATTCACCTCTCAAATAGGTAAATGTAGTCTTTGGTAAGGGCTTAGTGAATATGTCTACTTATTTCTCCTTACTGGAAACATGTTCTAATAAAACCTCTTTATTTTGGACCTTTTCTCTCAAAAAATTATACTTGAGTTCAATGTGTTTTGTCCTAGCATGCAATACTAGATTTTTGGAAATATTAATTATACTAGTATTATCATAGAAAATACTCACCGGTTTAGATATAGGTACTTTGAAGCCATTCAGTACATGCTTCATCCAGATTGCCTGAGTGCAGTTCATAAATGCTGCCACATATTTTGCTTCAGTTATGGACTGGGAAATACAGCTCTGCTTCTTGCTCATCTAGGAGACTAGTCTTCCACCAAGGAAGAACGCTCCACCGGTTGTGCTCTTCTAGTCATCCACATTACCTGCCCAATCTGCATTGGAAAACACTTTGAGATCAAAGTGGCCATTGTATGGATACCACAATCCATAGTCAATAGTCCCTTTCAGGTATCTAAGAATCCTCTTTACCGCTACCAAGTGGGATTCTCTTGGACTCTTCTAAAAATGAGCTACTATGCCCACTGCATGAGCAATGTCCAGTCTGTTGTGCACCACATAGTGTAGCTTACTAATAATTGACTAGTACTCCTTCTCATTAACCAACACTAAGTCATCCTCCTTAGTCAGTTTGCAGTCTGTCACCATTGACTTTCCAACTGGTTTTCTCTCCTCCACGCCAAAGGTCTTCAATACCTCTTTGATATACTTGGACTGGGTAATGAAGATTCCTTCTTTCATCTGCTGAATTTGTAGACCAATGAAGAACTTTATCTCTCCAATGAGAGACATCTCAAACTCTTTATTCATTTCATCTACAAATGCATGACTCATTTCATCATCTCCTCCGAAGATTATGTCATCTACAAATACTTCATAGATTAATATCTAATCACTTTTAAATTTCAAGTATATGTTGTTGTCCTCACTTGTTCTCTGAAATCCTATTTTCACAAGATGAGAGTGTAACCATTCATACCATGCCCTTGGTGCCTATTTCAATCCATACAGGGCCTTGTGTAATCTACACACTGTTACTATCTTCTGACAAAGCAAATCCATCTGGTTGCTCAATATACACTTCTTCTTCTAGGATTCCATTCAGGAATGCAAACTTCACATCCATTTGGTATACCTTAAATCCCTTGACTGTTGAAAATTCAAGTAGCATTCGGACACCTTCCAGTCTAGCCACTGGGGAAAAGGTTTCTCCATAGTCTTCTCCCTCTTCCTGAGAATATCCCTTGCATACAAGCCTTGCCTTGTTCCTTACCACTATGCCTTCTTCATTCAGCTTATTCTTGAAGACCCATTTGGTACCTATTACATTCTTGTGTTTTGGTTTGGGTACTAAGGACCATGTTGCATTCTTTTCTATCTGGTCCAACTCCTCTTCCATTTCCTTTATCCAGTCTTCATCGGTAAGTGCCTCTCCAGTGGTCTTAGGTTCAAATTCAAAAATCATGCTAGAGTTTTCTTTCACCTTTCTTCTTGTGAGAATCCTTGCATCTTTATCTCATATGATATGCTTCAGACCATGATGTAGTTTCACATACCTAGGAATGACCCTAGTTGGTTCTGCTTGCTTTTTCTCTTCTTCTTCCACTTCATCTTCTTCTTCACCTGCTGCAGCTTCTACCGGTATAGGAACACTGAGGTCTTTCTAGTGTTTGCAACTTGTTTCCTTCTTAATCGGTTCCTAGAAGGCTACACCTGGTTCATCTTCTGCTTGCTTGCTGCAAGTTTCCTCAGGTTCCTCAGGGGATTCATCAACCCTAACATTGATACTCTCAATAATTTTTTGAGTTCTGTTGTTGTAGCATTTGAGAGCCTTACTTTTAGTGGAATATCCCAAAAATATTCCTTCATCACATTTAGCATCAAACTTGCTCAGATTCTCACCTCTCTTGATATAGCACTTACTACCAAACACTTTAAAATAACTCACATTAGGAGTTATCCCATTCTAGTACTCATAAGGGGTTTTGTCTTTACCTTTCTCAATGAGTACCTAGTTCATAGTATAGACTGCAGTGCTAGCCACTTCTCTCCAAAAAGTGTGAGCTACCTTTCCTTGGATCAGCATAATTTTGGCCGCTTCAACTACAGTCCTGTTATTCCTTTCTGCTATGCCATTCTGCTATGGTGTCCTTGGGGCAGACAACTGCCTCAAGATTCTGTTCTCTTCACAATACTTGTTGAATTCATTAGAAGTGAATTCACCTCCTTGATCTATTCTAAGACACTTTATTCTTCTTCCACTCTCCTTCTCAACCAATGCTCTAAAGGATTTGAACTTTCCAAACGCCTCAAACTTGTCTTTCAAAAATGTGACCCACATCATTCTTGAGTAGTCATCGGTAAGAATCATGAAGTACCGATCTACCTGAACACTTCTTGTTTTCATAGGCCCACATAGATCAGTGTGCACAAGATCAAGTGAGTTCTCTTCTGAAAAAGACTTACCTTTGAATGTTAAGGAAGACATCTTCCCAAGTTGACATTCTTTGCATAAATCATTCTTCGGTTTGTTCAGCAAAGGCAATCCTCTTACTGCCTTGATCTTACTCACCTTTACAATATTATCAAAATTCATATGACAAAGTCTCCTATGCCATATCCAACTATCATCAAAATTCACCATCTGGCACTGACTAATCTTGGCATTCAGCTGAAACAGGTTTCCTCTGGTCTACTTACCAATGGCAATAAGTTCACCACTCTTTCCAATTATTTTGCAGAATCCACCTTTTTAACTCCAGAATGAGTCCTTTGTTTTTCATCTAAGCAACACTCAAAAGGTTGTGCTTAAGGCCTTCCACCCAGTAGACATCATCCGCATTGGTTTTTCCATTCAGTGAGATGGATCCTTTTTCTTTCACCATGCAAGGTGCATCATTGCCAAACCGGACAACACCTCCATCATATTCTTCTAGAGACAGAAAATTTCTCCAGTCACCAATCATGTGGTGAGAACACCTGCTATCAATGATCCACTCATTAGAGTTGTCAATGCGAGCGACAAGGGCTTTCTGATCAGACACCTCTTCCTTTACAGCTACAAAGACTATGTCCTCATTCTCTTCATCCTCAGATTCTTCATCGATAACACCTTCATCCATTGCAACAAAATAATTTATCCTACCTCCTCCTTTATACTTTCTAAACATTTCTAGTTTATCCTTATTGTCATTGTTAGGACAGTTAACAACTATATGTCCTATCTTATTGCAGGAAAAACATTTTAGAGGAAGCTTACCTCTGTATTTTCCGGTGCCTTTTGGAAGTCTCTTGGCAAGAAGAGCTTCAAACTCCATCAGAATCTCCTCATCATCCATGTCTCTGTTTGGCCCAAATTCATAGCTGGTGATTACTTCTTCTCCTTTTCTGGTTGGTGCAACAGATTCTCTAAAGGTTGTCTCAGTCTTTTGAACGCTGCCATCATAGCTATTCAACTCATATGCAGTCAACTTTGTAATGATAGAGTCTAGAGATACCTTTGTCTTGTTGATAGATCTTAACTCCTAAATAGCAGCAACTTTGATTGCATAGACCGGTAACAATGATCTCAAAACTTTACTAACAATGGTGGCATCATCAATTGTTCCACCAGTTCTCTTGATATCTCCAGCCAGAGTCTTGATCCTTATGCCATATTGCTGAATGGTCTCTTCTTCAACCATCCTCGTGTCTTCAAATTTTCCTCTAAGGCTTTCTTCCTTAGCTTGCTTGACATGCTCATCACCACCATAAATAGTTTCCAGTGTGTCCCATACATCCTTAGGAGTGTCCTTATCTTGTACATCAATGAACTTAATATTGGACAGATTGCTAATAAGGGCTTCCATGACTTGACCATTTTCTTGAATCTCTCTTTTCTGATCATCGGTTAGAGTGCTAGTGGGGATTACATAGGCATTCTCAACATAGATCCAGTGTTGAGCACCCAAACTCTTGATATAAATCTTCATTATGTCCTTCCATATTTTGAAGTTATCCCTATTGAACTTAGGACCTTTCCTCTTCATCATTAAAGCAGGATATTTTGCCTCAACTGGTTAAGCTTATATCACCAAGGACCTCGAGTCGCTCTGATACCAATTGATGAATAATGATGAACAATAAATACCCTAACTAGTACTGAGAAGGGGGGGTGAATCAATACAGACAAAAAATTCTCAACAACTTATCAAGTTAAAACAATGATAACCGGTTGTCTTCATCACTAAACTTAACAATGGCAATAATGGTTAAACATAGTAGGACTTCAGACATCTAAACTAGTAAAACTGAATACTTTAAATATCATTCAACACTTGATAACTACTTCACCAATATACATATGCATGTGTTGTATCAGTAATACCATAACTATTATCTCTGCATGGATAATCACCTAAACAAATAATGCTCAATCATCACATGAAAAATACACAACTCATAACACAGATTTTTCATGTGGAAACCCAAATGGGAAAAACCACGGTGGGGATGAATACCCACAAGCTTGTTTTGAACTCTTTTGAAGTCCACTCTATTAGGAGCCTAATCCAGCTAAAGACTTTACAATAAGGTTCTGTTAGGAAACGATCTTGTTAAAGATCATCTAGTTAAGGGATGGCTATATACCCTGTCAAAGGTTGAAACCCTGTTAAAGGTTACCTCTCTAGAGGATTTAAAGAACTCAATGAAATTGAGTCACCTTGTTAGAGGATTTACAACAAGCTTGTTAAAGCTACCTGGTCAAGGGATCTTCCTTTTGTTGAAATGGTTAGAAGTCAACAGGTAAAGCTTTGATCTGATAACAACACTACTTGCTAAGGCAGATCCTTTTTAGCTCCTCTCCTCTGCAATCACACTCTGGTTTTGCAAGTATCTCAACATGCAGACACAGACACAACATTTGCCAACAACAACAATATCAAAACTCATCGACCTTATAGACAAAAATTAGGTTGGTAACATAAACCCTAAACCCTAAGTATTTTAGGTTTACAATTTCAAGTGGTCCAAATTCTGACTGTCCAAACACATTACATAGAATGAAATGATCTAAATAGATCTCAAGTCAATTTGCATCATCCGATCTTCACCACATCTGGAAAATGGTAACCCATCACGCGCTCTTCATACACCGCTCAGAAAATCACACATTCCCGAGGTAGGCATTCAATGCATTCGGTCTCCACGTGCAAAATCCTCAAGGAAATCCTTCATCTGCACACAGTTGACATGGCATCCTGATCCTTATCCTTAACATTCACAAAATACCATCTATTGCACCGGACAGGCCATACCGGAAACCCTAAAATTGAAGAGAGACTACCAACCGGTAATTACACTTATTGAACCCTGACACCGGTCCACTCCATCCTGGTTGACCAAAACTGTTTCCAATCTTCATACTGCTGCATACCAGTGTGTCAGCTTGAGCACTTATTGATATCAATGACAACATACTTTGTCACTACTTCATCATATGCCAACATGTGTATATAGGATTATGTATACAGTTCATGCCAAATCCATTAAATATCTAACTCTATCCCAATAGATAATGCACTGGTCCTTACTGCAGGTATTTTTCAGTAACCAATTCTAAATCAAAACTATTTTCCTTTATTTGTGTAGTAGGTGATAGTCCTAAAAATGAATGTGCAAAAATCTTCATGCCTTGGTCAAACCTCTGATCATTCAGAATTAATTTTGTTCTCTGTTCCTGCCCTTGGGGTTTAGGGTTTAGGGTTTAGGGTTTTATGCGTTTTTGATTAAATCTTTGTTAAAAACCCTAAACCTATTATATTTTGGCGTTACTTTTCTCCACTTATGCCTGAGGGTTGTGTCATCATTGGCGAGGCCATTTTATCCCCTAAGTTGTGATTTCCTATATTATCCTAGGTGGGTCCCTTTTAATTTTTCTACCAGCACCTTTATTTTTCCTAAGTCTAAAGTTTTTAATATTTTTGCCAATGACTTTATGGTAAACCATGAGTAGATCCTACATCCCACGCTCCCCTGTGGTTGAAAGTGGAAGGAAGATAAGGACTATGACATCACGAGATGATGCCATGTGTCCTCGGTGGGGAGGTTAAGCTGACAGTTAAACCTTTACAACATTTGTTGTTACTGGTTCCCCAACAAGTAAAGTCCAGAATACTAAAGGTGCATGTTTCTACACATGGTAAAATTGAATGATGATGTTTTAATCCCAATCCAAGAAGTTCTCGAGAGTGAGCGACCATTGTTAAGTGATCACCGCGGCTGGCAAGTAAATAGTGAACTGATCCAATGGTCCTTGTAACCCAACAATCAAGAGATGCAAGGAGATTATGGACTGCGACATCACGAGATGATGCCACGTGTCCAAGGTGGGCTAGGAAAAGTCAATGGTGGGGTCGCTCACCAAGGTGAAGTAAGTGGTGAGTTGGCCATGCCATGTCATACTTTGGGTGGACCCGCTTGCCACATGTGATGGTCAATTTACGATTGACTAAAGATAATCATCCGATGCGCCATTATGGAAGATGATCGCCGATTTAGTTGTAAACTTATTTCAAATGCAAGTTTGAGCCATTTTTTTGCTCGCACGAGCAGTAATGGCGGATGAGACAATGGCATTTTATTCCAGAACAATAATAAAAGCATTCTCAAAGCTATTTTCAGTTCATAAAGTTATTCATAGAGATTCAGAAGGTATTCCCGAGCTGAAGAAGATTGAGATGGGTTCTTGTAGTGCAGGATTTTGGTTCACTTGATATTTGCAAAGAAGTAAGTTTCTAAACACCCCTTCTGTGTTTCCTAAATGATTGAAGTGTGAATTGTGTGAGTAATTGTAGGGAGAGCTTCATGAATTGTTCTAGGGTTCATAATTTGATAAGAATTCTCATGATTTTGTGTTGTTCTTGAGGTTCTTGTGTCGAATCCTAGTTTTATTTTCCTCTTGTAGTTAAGTGATAGAAGCCCTATTCTGGTAAGATGGATCCCCTGCAAAAAAATTCAGGGTAGACTGGATATTTGAAGAGAAATTGTTTTGATGATTTTCTCGACCAATTAAAGCCTTTGACCAATGACAAGTACCAAGGGTAGAAACATGTTCATGGTAAAACCCCAGGAGAAGGGTTGACTGATAAAGCGTACCACTTGGTGGATGCTAGGGTACCAATGACTGGGATAGATATGTTCAAATTATGGTATGGACAAAGGAATTTACAATCCCCATTCTCAAGTGTCTGGCAATATGATGGGTAAATTAGTGATGGTGAATGTGTTCATGGATGTTGACCTTCTCAAGGCTATTGCAGACAGATATGACCTTGTCTCGAGGGTTATAAGGGGAAATGAAGGAGAGTTTCTGCTGACAATCGGGAGAGAGGAATTCCAGGAGATCTTTGAATTCTATGAACCATCTGTTAGCCTGGTGCAAGTAGATTTAGATGAATTGAAGGAAAAGTATTATAAAATAAAAGGTTTCATTAGAACTCACTTTCTTCCAATTCATTTGGCAAAAGAAGGACAAACAATGTACTACCTTGGCCCTGGTTCAAAGGAGCCTTTTCCCATTGGTGCTTTTTCTCCTTATTTTCAAGCTACCTTTTTATCTCTATTTCAAGTCTTGGGGTTCAATCCAATTACAGTTATGCCACCTGACTTCATGTATATGGCTATGCAAATTCAACATTCAAATTATACAGTGATTTTTGACTTCACCCCTATCTTGAAGATAAAATTCATGAGGGGTTGCAGGATGCTAAGAATAAAGTGTTTGGCACTCATGCACATGTTCTTGTATCAGAATGTAGATTACTTTGAAGGAACTATGAACCTCAGAAGAAGAATTGACAATAATGAAATTCCAGTGCAGCTTTGGAGCATGGATATGTCTTGGGATAGACATGAAGCTATCTTTGTGAGATTTGAGAACAAATTTTCTTCTAGGTTAAGGAAAAGATTGATAGTGAAACAACAAGGGATCCCCACAGAGCTACATGATTTTGTAAGGCCTAAGGAGAGGTTGCCACTTCTGAAGATTGAGCACAATTGGGGGGATTTTATCCCTTATCCTGTTAGCACTGTTATCAGAATTTATGGTTTCTCAAGTCAGCCACATGTATTGCCTTTTAATGTTCCTTTGAGAATGGGTTTTTCTAAAGTAATGTGGTAGATAGGGTACATCCATGACAAAGAATTAAAGGGAAGAGGCAAAGGAACAATTTTCCCTGATTACATTGTCATTCCATATTTTGTGATTTTAAAAAGAGGATATGAGCATTTCAACAAGTTTTTTGCACCATATCATTTAGGGGTTAGCATAGCCAGACATAGTGACACAGAGGGGTTTTATAACATATTCAGGGCAAGAATAAAAGGAGGCCTATTTCCCCATGAGCACAATTTGCCTAAGGATATAATAAGAAATGAGTTTGATTTCATGACTTAGGATTATAGGAAAGAGAAATGGATAGATTTTAGGAAGCTATGGGCTATAGTTAAGAAAATGGATCCAAACTATGATCCAACAAGAACTTTCACTCCATTTTGTGCTAAAGTTGATTTTGTTATGAACAATTTTGATGAATTGATTCTTGCATTAAAAGAGAAGAGGGCCAAACTTGAAGAAGTCCATGGCCGACAAGTTGAAAGAAGAGATGTACAACATCCAACACCCATCACACTGGAGGAATCATCCTCGATGCATCAAATGAGGATGCAACAACCAGGCCCACAACCTCCTCTACCTCAAAGAACAAAAGACTTAGTAGAAGAAAGACTTGTTTATGCACCCTCTCAAAAGAGGGTGAGATAAGAAAAAAGTGGTGAAGAAGAGAGTAGCAGCGATGGTGAATAATTGGTAAGGAGAAAAGGTAAAAAGATAATGAAGTCAAAGCCTCCCCCAAAGGTGCAAGTTAAGCCCTTTGAAGGAATTAAGATCATTGATCTTGAAGATTCAGATAGAAGTCCTTCACCACCACATGTACCCTATTCACCTTCAAGGCAAGTTGAAGAACAAATAAAGGAAGATAATTTCATAGTAACAAGTGCATAGATGGAAATTGGTATTCCTCTTGTGCCTCCTAGTTTGGGGTTGGACCTCACTCCCTTGGATATTCAGAATAGAGCTTTCAAGGATGCGAGGAAGGAGGCATGTGATAAATTTATTAAGGATGATGCTTTTGTGAGAAGCCTTCCCTTTCTGCAATTAGTATGGAAAATGAAAATAGGAGAATTTAAGAAGAGAAGTGTCAAGACAAAATCTCAGAGGCCAAATAGGTATGAGCATGAAAATCAAGAAGAAGTTAAGAATTAGATGATGGAAGAGTTCAGGAAAATTACTGCAGATGAGGGCAAGAGGATTGTAAATCAGGCTAGAGTCTTAATTTTACCAGAATGGGATATAGGAGATGCAGTGGCCTTTGATGCAATTAGGAAATCAAAGGACCAACAAGTAGGTTCAAAGGAAGAAGCAAGGTTGGCATTAAAAGGATCAAATTTTGTAGATGATTATGCAACCTTGGCAATATGGGAATTAGAGGAAGGACCTAGAAATCATAACATTAGTGACATAAATCCCAACTAGAAAGGAGGCCTGATTAGAAAAAGAGCATCTGGCACATCAAGCGTGGAAGCTACAAAGTTGAATGTTGATGTCACCAAATCGGCTCATGAGACTGCAAAGAGGGAAGCCTTGGAAAACTCAGAGCTAATGGGAAAGTTTGACAAGCTTTTCAATGATTATAATGCAGTTCAATAAAGGTGTGTAGAGTTGCAAACCAAAGTGCAAATTATTGAGAAAGGACAAATAAGAGTATCATCTTCTACACTTATAGGGATATCAATGCTATCAACATCCAGATCTTTGCCTATTACCCATGAAGAAGAAGTAGTTCAACTTGGCAGCAATGTTGATATTCCTAAAATATCATTGGTACCATATGATGATGACGAGCCTGAATCCACTAGATCTATCGATCCAACTAAAGCCCAAATCTTGGAGAGGATTATTGAATTAGAAAATAAGCTAAAGGAATTAGGAGATAAGTCATCTTGGCAACAAAAGGAAATAGTTAGCTCAGTGCTAACTCATATAAATGAAAAGGTTGATAGTAGACTTAATAGCATTCATTCTTTGTATTCTTTATTATTTGATGCTATTAAAAAAATTGATAAAGATAAGGAGATGGTGATTCCCTTGTTCACAAAGTGGTTGCAAAGGGGAAACGAGCTTAGAATAAGGTCTATGGCTTCCAAATATCATGCTGAGAGGCCACCTACACTCCTACCAACTTATTTGTTAGTAAAATCAATCCAGAAGGCCCAAATTTTGCCAGAGAATATAGAAAGAAAGATAAGGGAGCTGATGAGAAATTTCAGTGAACTGAGTGAAACACTTCTACCAGATATTGAGGATGAAAATGGGGTAGTTAAGCCTTTAAAATTTTGGAAAGAGGAGGCAGAGAGAGTCATCAACACCCAAGTAGAGTTAATTTGTGAAGGGCTGAACATAGATATGCTAGAGGATAGCATGGACAAAATAATTGCCATAGGGACATTTTTTGAATCTTTTGAAAGAGAGGCAAATCAAGTAGCCGTTAAGTACACTCCATACAAAGAAAAAGTTGATGAGTTCATGAGTTATGAATGGCCATCTAATGAAGAATACAATGGATGGAGTAAGACATATTTGAATGAGGAATAAGGATTGTAAACTATTTGGTTGAACGGTTTTTATCTTCTAGTGGCGGTTATTTTGAACTAGAACAACAAGGGCGGTAAAATGCATCATGAATATCAAAGAAGTGGTTGCAAATTTTGATATTGGTTATAACTTTCCTTGAATGGAATATCTTTGTAACAAACTTCAGGTATGCTTAATCATTTTGATGACATTTTGTCTCTTGGCCTGAAGCTTGTTTCTCCCTTGTTTTCTATAAAAGGGAAATCAAGGCCATGAGAAAGGGTTCCAAAATCTCTGAATATGGTCTCTTGTGTAGGTCTAGTCTGTAGAATTGGGTTCTAGTTTTGAGAAGCCATGAGTAAATAGTAGAGAATTTTAATGTCATTTTGTAGAGCAAAATAGAAGATAGTCATCAGTTTCAAATTTTAAATGGGTTTTCCTATAAATGAAATGTATTCGATTATTTGATAGAAGATAGCTTTTAAAGTTAATACAGATATAATTTCAATATTTACTCTCTTGTCTATGATTTTCTTTTCTTTTGGGTAAATGGAATCAAGGTTTCATTTTCTTTTTGCATTATTATGATGTACGAAATTTTTTATTTCATTCTTTAATCCAAGGGGTTAATTAAAATTCTTGAATGAGATTACAGAGGGATAAAGCTTGTACTAGGATTTGATAAGTAGTTCAGGTAAGAAATTGCAAATAAAATGATATTGTAATGCAGTATCATTTAAGATTTAATCAGCTATCAGATAAATTTCTAACAAGTTTCAGTGATATTTTAGAAACTCAGAGCCCGATGGAGTACTAGCAAATGTCATTAGGATATCAATTTCTTGTCTGTTTCACTTATGGTTTGTCATAAATCATTAAAATAAAGACATATTTCAAAGTTTTATGTATGTTTGAGGTGTCCTACTATCTCATTCTATAGATAAGTTCGAGGATCACTGAAGAATTTTCCATTCTTGAGCATTCTCCCTATTGTTGAGCTCGTATATGAGATTATCTTCTTTGTTTTAGCATAATTCATGAGTGTGGCGTTGAGATCACAAATTTGCTAAGGGATCACCCTCCTAGGTCTTGCAGAGCCCAAAGTGTAGAAGGATTTGCAGATCTTTGTCGCAGTTGGTCCAAGTCTAAAGGATATTGATAGTTGGAAGTGGATTTCCATAGGTATTTTGAGGAATCAACTTGGTTTCTGCCTTGTAGCAGTGTAAACCTGTTTTTGGGAACCAACAATATGTTTGTGTTTTAGTGAAAGTTTCATTCTCAAGGATAAATTAAATGTTTTTTACTCAAAATGAAGCCTATTATGAATGAATTCATATGTGTTATGGACTATTCTACTGAGAGTTAGTTTCTTATTGGTAATATTTGTTATTTTTTGTTCTAGATTTGTTAATATTGTAAAGGTTTACTGGCCTGGTCTTATAGAGCTTGAAGAGTAGAAGAATTAATTTCTTGTAGAAGTGATTCTTATTAGTTGGTTATTTGTCTCAAATCTCTATTGATAGGATAAGGAAAATTCTTAGGAGAATTTGAGGGAACAAATGGAGGAACCAACATATTAAAAAAAATGCTAGATAAATATATCTCAAATCTGCAATTGTTAATGATGATGCTTTGTTCCTTTGAATGCAATCACATGTGTTGTATGCAATGGAATGAACATGATAAAACCCTAATCACACACACATTCTTGCATAGGAATGATGTAATTTTTCTCCATATGGCTGAATGAAGAATATGTAGCCTTGAAGATCTCTAAAAATGCTTGATGATGAATGCTTCATGGATGCAAGAATGCTAGGATATGTCAACTTATGATGCTTAGATTGGATAAATGAAATTAGGTTGATAAAATGTATTTATATAGAGGTGTCTAGGTAAATCACCTATTAGGCTGACCTCCAATGGTCATGTGGAGCCACGCGGATCAATTCCTGCTAGGAAAATATAATTCTTGCTCCAATTTAAATTTGGACCTGATTGAGAGGCACCATAGCGCTTCTACAAAAGGGACCAAGATAAGGCTCAGGGGAGAGGGGTAACTCACCAAGGGACCCACCAATGGGTGTTCATGGCCTCAAAGATGGAGAATATGCACAAAATTGACCTAGATTTAAGTGATGAGGATATGACATGCTAAAGTAAGGGCACAAACATGAGGTGTAAATTGGCTCAGTGACAATTTATGATGCTACATTTTCCCCCCACTTTAACATGAGTATGAGCCTATGCAAATACTCACAATAAAGTAGATGAAGAGATGGATGAGAGGATAAATTAAGAGCCGAATAAGGAGTATAAGACATCACTAATTTTAAGGAACCAAGCTTCAAATCTTAGGATCTTAACTCACTTAATCACATACAAGGGTACACAAAACAAGACAAAAAATAAAAAGGAAAACAAAGACAAACAAAGGCAAAAGGAAAAAGACACAACATAGAAAGCTAAAAACTAAAAACAAGACCTCAAGTCAACTAGTCTAAGAGACATCAATATCAAAATGTCTCAATCACTAATTTATCACCCTTGAAAATGCCATCTCAAGAGCACAAGTGATCACATAAAAATAACAAGAGAACACATCATCCATGAACTACAAATAGAAAATATATGAGCTCATGAGAAGGAAAAAGAGGAGAAGCATGAATACACATTCTAGATGTGTTTTTCTAGGTGATCCATGAGTGTGTGTGTGTGTGTGTGTGTGTGTGTGTGTGTGAGTGAGTGACAGAGAGAGAGAGAGAGAGAGAGAGAGAGAGAGAGAGAGAGAGAGAGAGAGAGAGAGAGAGAGAGAGAGAGATTTTCTAGGTGATCCATGTTGGGAAGGAGAGTGGGAATAGTCTAGTTGTCTTTCTATAGTTCCACTCATCCTGTTATGCGTGCAAGTGATGTTTGGTTTCAAGTGTTAAGAATGTCGTATAAGAGTATGTTTTCTCTAGTTTCAAGCATGCAGCAACCTGAGTAAGAGATGAAATGAAAATGAAAATGTGTGTTTGGTATCAGGAACATCTCGTATAAGAGTTTGTTTTCTTTGGTTTTGAGAATGTGTAACCTCATGCAAGACAAATATGTGTTTGGTTTTGAGGACATCTTGTGTAAGAGTTTTCTTGCTCTGGTTTCAAGAATATGTACCCCATATAAAACATATATAAATGTTGCATTTGGTTTTAGGCATGAAACATCTCGTGTAAGATTTTGTTTTCTCTGATTTCGAGAATGAACACCCTGTTTAAGACATGCAAAAATATAGTACAATATAGTACAAAGAGGATGATATGATATGGACCCCACTTAAGATGTCAACATATCTCTATGTTGATGTCTTAAGGAAGCTAGAAACAAGGATACACACCTTCAACACCAAGGAGATATCCTTTTAGGCAACAATGTTTATGAACCCAAGCTAAAGAGGCAATACTCTTACAAGTAAGGATAAGATAGTTGAAAAAGAGATATCTTGCAACAAGTGTAAAGGGAATCCTTGGAGGAGAAGAGATCCTTACTCAAAATAAATATACCTCCAAGAGGAGTTTCTTGAAAAAACATAACATCTTCTACCAAAAGAATGGGAAGGATAATAAGAATGCCTATCTTTCTCCTATTGCTAGGTAAAGAGATTATTGATGAAGGATGACACACTTTTGACCCAAAGTGAAGGGTTTGTTTATAGTAGATATACATTTCCAAGTATAAAAGAGGTTGTAATTAAGGATACACACCTCTTGTATAAGAGATAATCCTTGAGCAAACAACAATTTCACACAAGAAATGATGCCATATCATAAGCAAATGCCACTCAACAAAGAAAAAGTGGATTATTAGAAAAAAAAAAGAAGGAAAGATCAATGTCCCCTAAGCATAGGGACAATGATAATAATTACACAACCTCTAAGGAGAGATTATACATAAGCAAATGAACTACCATAAGGAAATCTTCAAAGAGTGGTAATCTTCAAAGAGATTAGTCATAAGTAAATGCAACTCTAAAGAAGACGTAATCTTCAAAGAGAGAAGGAAATAATTAGATGAAAGATCAAAAACTCCCATAAGGAGAGATTAATGATAAGGGACATACAATTCCATGCAAGAAAGGACATCATAGTATGCAAAATACAACCCCTAAAGGGAATAGTGAAAATTTAGATAGAAAGAAGAAACCGAATAATATTCTTGCCCTCTAGGTGTAGAGGCAAGAATGAATTATGTTGCTACTCCAAGATGATTGTTATTGAAATAGCATCACCTCTTATGGAAAAATGTCCCCAATAGAGTCAACTACTAGTAGCATGGGGTGAGGAGAAGCATGAAGGGTGAATGCAGTGCTAAGGCACTACCTCTTCACCAAAGAAGAGTGCAAGATCAGTTGTAAGAGCTATGTAAGCTCTATCATATTGGTCTTGAAAAAATGCTTTAAATGATTTACATTTTCAAAGAGAATGAGAATAACTAAAATGAAAAAGATAATGTTCATCACCTTCCTTATACTTATAATTGTAATTAAGTCTAATGAAAGAAAAAATAACATTCTTATCATGCTTCAATCTCCAAAAGTTTCTAGTAGATATTTTCTCTTGGTCATCAATATGAGTAGGTATTGTCTCTTGTGATGTAGGAAAAGGTTTGTTAGAAGAAGATGGATTTTCATCTATGATTTTAATAGTTCCATTATCAACTAGTTATTGCATACTTTTTTGAAAATATAGACAATCATTAGCATGATGGTCATGAGTTTGATGATATGAATAAAAAGGAGTATTTGAGGAAGAAGAACCCTTAGATGGATGATACATTCCATGTCTTGCAAGATAATCCTCAAAGTTTTTAAATCTAAGGAGATCATCCAAAGGTGAACTATGAGAATGTGCTAGACCTTCAATACTAGTTTGTGTAGGAGGGTTTATAGGGACTTTTATTCCTTGTTCAAAATTTCCAAGTCCTTGTACTCTAAAACCTTGTTTCGATAGTATGTTATAGCCACTCCTATAAAAATGTTTTAATTGAGAATAAGAATCAGTATTAGAATGATTTTCTTTAAAAATTGTAGTGTAAGTATATCTAGAAGGAATAAAGGGAGAAGTTGGTGAAGACATAATACCCTTTGTAGGAAAATTTTCCTTTCTTTCATCATGCATATCCTCTTTGATAGGTTGGGAAAGAAGATCCTTATCCTCTAAGGCCTCATATTTACTTAACGTTATGTGGGGAGATAGATCATGAATGACATGCATAATTGTTGGCATTTGCATGAAGATTGCATTAATGATATGTTATGTTGTCATTGATGTCAATTAATCGGTAATGATATTGTTGTTTTGTAACTAGTAGGAAGAGCTAGTAAACCCTACCTGTTGATTTGATAATCCCTAACAGATTAAGTTTGGTGAATTGGTTATATTGGTTTATGATTTGATGATGACCAGTAATGATTATGACTCGCATGTGTATTGTATGAAGAGCGTTTCAAAGTGTTTTTGGCACGTTGAGATAACGGTTTTTATCTAGGGAATGAGTAAGTATATTGCATGTAATGTAAAGTGCGTGATGAGTTACTGAGTTTGATGAAGCGGTGATCAAGGAGTGGTTGAGGCTTTCTTGAATGATGTACAAAGATTGTTATCTAATCCAATGGTCATACTTGAACTGATTTGTTTGTAATATCTATGTGAGAATTAGGTTTTTGTTGTGTTACCAACCTAAGTGATTTGATTATAAGGACGATGAGTTTTTTTGTTTAAGAGTTGGCAAAGTTATAGTTGAGTGTGTGGTTGCCGAACTGGATGATGTATCTAAAATTTGTGTAAAGGCAGATAGGAGCATGAAAAGGATCTGAACAAGCAAGTGTAGTGCTATTCAAACAGATCAGCAAACTCCTATTGTTTTTTAATAATTACAATAGTTAAAATCCCCTAACTGGGTAAGCTCTAATAAGCTTAGTGTTATTCAAATCCTCTAACCAGGTGGTCCATTAGCTTGGATTTCAAATCCTCTACCGAGGTTACTCCTCACAAGGTATTTCTTCTAACAAGGCATTATAGTCAATCCCTTAACCGGGTGGTCCCTAACAGGATCTATTCTTAACAATTTTTTTTTGTAAAAGCCTTAATAGGCTTGACTCCTAATAGGGCGAACTTTAGAAGAGTTCAAATAGTTATCTTGTGAGTCTCATCTCACCGTGGTTTTTCCCATTTAGGTTTCCATGTCAAAAATATTGTGTCAAGTGGTGAATGTTTTTTGTGGTTATGTTTTCTATGGTTGAATTGCTTAACTACTTAATCCACTTTGATAAGTTATGATAACCCGCAACAATCTGAAATGAGTTTTACTTATGTCAGTAAAGTATTTGGATGTTTGTAAGTTTCAAGTTGTTTACTGTTAATCTGTTGTTACAAACAACCGATTTATTTTGACAATGATATTGCATTTATAGTTCAATGGTTTAACTTGTCAGTTTAAAGTTTACTTTGAGAGGTTGATTATGAGATTGGTGAAATTTTATATATGTTTTTCTATCTACTGATTCACCCCCTCCTCTAATTAGTTGACCGGATCCTTATTCTTTCATCATACCATCAATTGGTATCAGATCTTCTCAGGTCCTCTAAGGTCTAAGCCTAACAACTTGAGGTAAAGATCTTGTAGAACATGATGAAGAAGGAAGGTCTGAAGTTTAATAGAGAGAACTACAAAATATGGAGTGATAGAATGAAAATTTATATCAAGAGTCTAGGAAGTCAATACCGGGAACATATTGGTACTCAATATGTTGCACCTAGTGGGATTATGACTGATGATTAGAAGAAAGAGCGACAAGAAAACAATCAAGCACTAGAGGCTATTATCAGTTCTTTGTCTGATGTAGAGTATGTTGATGTCCATGTTCTGGAGACTGCATATGAGGTATGGAAGAAACTTGAAGAGATTTTATAGAGGTGATGAACATGTGAATATTGCCAAGGAAGAGAGTCTAAGAGGAAAGTTTGATGACATGTGGATGGCTGAAGGTGAGAATATCCAATAGTATGGTCAAATGATAAAAGAGATAGTTGGTGAGATCAAGAGTGCTTGTGGTAAAGTGAAAGATGCCACAGTGGTTAGTAAGGTGTTGAGAACCCTGCTACCAGTTTATGCTATCTGAGTTGCAGCCATTCAAGAGCTAAAATCTATTTACAAAACTAAGTTAACCCTTGACTCCATCATTGGTAAGCTTACTGCTTTTGAATTAAATGGTTATGATGGTATTGTTTAGAAATACGAGTCTATATTTAGAGCTTCAGATTCTAACCCATCTATGAGAAAAATTAGAGATGTCAGTCACAATTATGAATCTAGATCCAACAGAGAAGTTGATGATGAAGATAGTTTGGTTGAGCTTGAAGCATTATTGGCCAAGCGGTTGCCTAGAGGTACTGATAAATACAGAGGTAAACTGCCTTTGAAATATTTTGCATGCAAGAAGATTGGATAAAGTTATGCTAACTTTCCTAATGGTGATAATGAGAACAAGCGAGAGAAGTTCAAGAAGTACAAGGGAAAAGGCAAAAGAGATTGTCTTATTGCAGTTGATGGTGGTATCACTGATGAGGAATTTGAGGGTGATGCTAATGAAGAAATTATGTTTGTAGCCATTAAAGAGGAGACATCTGATCTGAAGGCTTTAGTTTCTCACATGGATAATTTTGATGATTGGATCATTGATAGTGGCTGTTCACATCACATGACCGGTGACTAGAGAAAATTACTTTCTTTGAAAGAATTTGATGGCGGGGTTGTAAGATTTGGTAATGAATCACCCTACATGGTTAAAGGTAAGGGAACTATTTCTCTTAATGGAAAGAGCAGTACATATGATGTCTACTAGGTTGAAGGATTAAAGCACAATCTTTTGAGTGTTTCTCAACTCAATGACAGAGGATACCCATTGGAGTTTAAGAATCTTATGTGCAAAATCTATGGGAGCAAAGGTGAACTGATTGCAACTTGAAAGCAGACTAAAGGTAACTTGTTTCACTTGAATCCTAAAGTTAGCAACTATTTAATTGCTAAAGTAGATGATATTTGGCTTTGGCATTGGATATTTTGTCATATATATTTTGATAACATTGTTAAAGTAAGTCCAAGACAATGAGAGGTTTTCCCCAGTTGGAGAAACTAGTTAATGCTCTATGTAAGGACTGTTAATAGGGAAAGATGACATCCTCAAATTTTAAGAGAAAATCTTTTTCAGCGGAACATCTGTTAGATTTGATTCATACAGACCTCTGTGGACCAATAAGGACTAAAAGTATTCAAGGTGACAGATATTTTATGATCTTCACTGATGATTGCTCAAGAATGATGCGGGTTAGATTCTTGAAGGATGAAACATAAGAATTTAGTAAGTTCAAGGCATTCAGGGCCTTAGCTAAAATGGAAAGTGGTAAGAAGATAAAGTGTCTGAGGACTGATCAAGGCGGTGAATTTACTTATGAGGAATTCACTAGATACTATGAAGAAAATGGTATCAGATGACAACTTTTTGCACCAAGGACACCACAATAGAGAGGAACAATCGGTCAGTTGTTGAAGCTGCTAGGATGATGTGCATACAAGGAGGTGTAGTGAAAGCTTTCTAGAGAGAAGCTATCAGCACAACTATCTACACTATGAACCAGATTTTGGTAAAAAGAGGTAAGTATAAGACTCCTTATGAATACTGGTATGGTAGATCACCTAATGTTAGTTATTTTAAGATATTTGGTAGCAAATGTTTTATTAAGAGGTGACTATGTTAGTAAGTTTGAGGCTAAAAGTGATGAAGGTATATTTCTTGGTTATTCCACCAAGAGTAAGGCCTACAAAAGTTATAAGAATGGGACACAAAGAATCATTGAGAGTGCTTATGTTCAAGTGGATGAGTATCCTGAACTCTCAGGGGAAACTAGTGTGGAGAAAAAGGATGAAGATCCTTGCATTTTGTTTTCAGAACTAGAACTTGTGAAACCTGAAATTGGGAAATAGAATGATGTCGTACCAGTTCAACCAGGACAAGTAGATTCAGAAGAAGATGATGATAATGAAGAAGAAGAACCTGAAGATAATGATCATGTTATTCCAAGGTATGTGAGATTCAATCACAATCCTAACCAGATTATTGGAAATAAGAATGTTGGAGTGTTAACTAGAAGAAGAATTAGAGAGAATTCTTGCATGATCTCCACTATTGAGCCTAGAACTGCTAAGGAAGCATTTGGGGATGATCATTGGGTCAAAGCTATGGAGGAGGAGCTTGATCAAATTGAGAAGAACAATACATGGACCCTAGTACTCAAACCAGTAAATAAAAATGTGATAGGTACTAAGTGGGTATTCAGGAACAAGCTGAATGAAGATGGTATTGTAGTCCGCAATAAAGCTAGATTGGTTTGGAAAGGTTATGCACAAGAAGAAGGAGAAGATTATGGTGATACTTTTGCACCAGTGGCTAGACTGGAAGGTGTCAGAACTTTACTTGCATTTGCAGCACATAAGGGATTCAAATTATATCAGATGGATGTGAAGTCAACATTTTTTAATGGAATACTGGAAGAAGAAGTATACATTGAGTAGCCAGATGGTTATGCTTTGACTGATGAAAAAGACATGGCATGTAAGTTGCACAAGGCATTATATGGATTAAAGAAAGCACCGAGAGCATGGTATGAAAGGCTTCATTCACACCTGATGAAGATAGGTTTTCAAAGAACCAGTGAAGATAGCAACATATATCTCAAATCTGAAGGAGATAAGATATTGGTTAGTGAAGTGTTTGTAGATGATATCATATTTGAAGGAAATGATGACATGACCAATGACTTTTCAAATGAAATGAAAAGTGAGTTTGAAATGTCTCTAGTGGGAGAGATAAAAAATTTCATAGGCTTGCAAATTCAGAAAATGAAGAGTGCTATTTTCATCACACAGTTTAAGTATGTGAAAGAGGTATTAAAGACATTTGGTATGAGTGACTGTAAACTAGCTGGGACACCAATGGTTATAGGTTGTAAGTTGTCTAAGGAAGATGAAGCCACATCTGTTGATGAAAATGAGTATAGTTCAATGATTGGGAAATTGCACTATATTGTTCACAGTAGACCAGATATAGTTCATGTAGTTGGTCTAGTTGCTAGATTCTAGAATAATCCTAAGGAAACACATTTGATAGCAACCAAGAGGATATTCAGATATTTGAAAGGCACTATTGACTATGGATTATGGTATCCATATGAAGGTAACTTTGATTTGAAGGTGTACATAGATGCAGACTGGGCATGTAATGTTGATGATAGAAAAAGCACAACTGGTGGAGCATTATTTCTTGGAGGAAGACTTGTTTCATGGAGTAGCAAGAAGCGGAGTTGTATATCATAGTCTACTGCTGAAGCTGAGTATGTTGTAGCTTATATGAATTGTACCCAGGCTATCTGGATGAGGCACATTTTGGAAGGTTTCAAGATGAATTTTTCAGAACCTGTAAAGATCTTATATGACAATACGAGTACCATAAATATTTCCAAGAACCCTGTTTTGCATGCATGAACCAAGCAAATTGAATTGAAGTATCATTTCTTGAGGGAAAAAGTGCAGAGTAAAGATGTGATATTGGAGCATGTTTCTACCAAGGAGCAACTTGCAAATATCTTTACTAGGGGTTGTACCCTTTCATGAGGTGAATTGAGAATGATGTAGAGTTCATGAGTCCTAGAACTACTTGCAAAATTTTACAACAGGATTGGTGTAGAAGTGGAGTTATTCTACAAGGGGAGCATCAAGTTGCAGGTTGTTGATGTTGAACAGTGAAGTTTGACATTGCATGTTTTACTTTCATTTTGGCATTGTTGTCAAAGGGGGAGAAGAACTATGTGATTATGAGGAGGAGAATTGTATGATTGATAGATAGAAGATCTATAGCTGGTAGCTAAAGACAAGATGAAGACAAGGAGAGTACATGGTAAAATGTAAACCATGATTCCTATTCACAATCAAAGAAATCAATGGTATTGATATTTGTATTGTCATCAATGCCAAAGAAGGATATTGTTGGAATTTGCATGAATATTGCATTAATGATATGTTATGTTGTCATTGATGTGAATTAACCGGTAATGATATTGTTGTTTTGTAACTGGTAGGAAGAGCTAGTGAAGGGAACTATAACCGGTAGGTAAGTTTGTGGAGTGAATCGATATTGCTAAGTATTGGAGAGTTGAACCGGTAAACCCTACCCGTTGATTTGATAAACCCTAATCGATTAAGTTTGGTGAATTGGTTATATTGGTTTATGATCTAATGATGAGCGGTAATGATTATGACACGTATGCATATTGTCTGAAGAGTTTCAAAGTGTTTTTGGGGCATTGAGATAACGGTTTTTATCTAGGGAATGAGCAAGTATATTGCATGTAACGTAAAGCACGTGATGAGTTACTGAGTTCGATGAAGCGATGATCAAGGAGTGGTCGAGGCTTTCTTGAATGATGTGCAAAAATTGTTATGTAATCCAATGGTCATAGTTGAACCGATTTGTTTGTAATCTCTATGAGAGAATTAAGTTTTTGTTGTGTTACTGACCTAAGTGATTTGTTTATAAGGTCGATGAGTTGTTTTGTTTTAGAGTTGGGAAATTTCTAGTTGAGTGTGTGGTTGTTGAACTGGATGATGTATCTATAGTTTGTGTAAAGGAAAATAGGAGCATGAAAAGGATCTAAACAAGCAAGTGTAGTTCTATTCAAATAGATCAACAAACTCTTGTTGTTTTCTAAAAATTATAGCAGTTAAAATCCCCTAACTAGGTAAGCTCTAACAAGCTTAGTGTTATTCAAATCCTGTAACCAGGTGGTCAATTAGCTTGGATTTCAAATCCTCTACCGAGGTTACTCCTCAAAAGGGTATTGCTTCTAACAAGGCATTATAGTCATTCCCTTAACCGGGTGGTCTCTAATAGGATCTATTCTTAACATGAATTTTTGTAAAAGCTTTAACAGGCTTGGCTCCTAACATGGTGAACTTCAAAAGAGTTCAGATAGTTATCTTGTGAGTCTCATCTCACCGTGGTTTTTCCCATTTGGGTTTCCATGTCAAAAATATTGGGTCAAGTAGTGAATGTTTTTTGTGGTTATGTTTTCTATGGTTGAATTGCTTAACTACTTAATTCACTTTGATAAGTTATGATAACCGACAACAATCTGAAATGAGTTTTACTTATGTTAGTAAAGTATTTGGATGTTGGTAAGTTTCAAGTTGTTTACTGTTAATCTGTTGTTACAGACAACCAGTTTATTCTTGCAGTGATATTGCATTTATCGTTCAATGGTTTAACTTGTCAGTTTAAAGTTTACTTTGAGAGGTTGATTTTGAGATTAGTGAAAGTTTATATCAGTTTTTCTATCTACTGATTCACCCCACCCTCTCAGTAGTTGACCAGATCCTTATTATTTCATCATACCATCAAAAACATCATCTTATCCACAATGTTTTGATGGTTAGGATAGGCTATAGGAGAATACGGGGGATCTAGAGAGATTGAAACACTAATATTTTAACCTTTCCCCCCTTTCACTAGGGTATGTGTATGAGAAGAATATGGTGCCATGTTTCTCTTCAATGCTTGCTATACATTATATACCCTAGGAGGTACAAGTTTAAGTTTTTTCATTAGAATCTCTAGGAGTATGATCTAGAAAAGATTTTATGTGATCTACATATGTAATGCATTTTTCTAAAAATATCACCATAAAACAGCATGCATCTTGGATAGATATTGAATTGATTATTATGAAGCAACTTGGAAATTCTAAAAATGCAATATGCCAAAGTGATACAAATGAAAAGAAGCAAATTGAAGTAAAAGAAACTATTATCGAACACATCATTATGATAAATATAAATGAAAAGAAATGCAATCATATGTGAAATAGAAATTAAATTAGATCAATTATGTGCCATTATGAATGTCTAAGATTAAATTTAAAAATAAGTTACTATTGGTATTTTGGTATGGTTTTGTCATTGATGTCAACACCTACTAAAACACTAGCACCTTGGAGATCCAGCAACATTCACCGACAAGCAAGTAACTATTGCACAGTTACTGGTATATGGTTCACCGGCAGGATATAATGTTCACTGGCACTTGGAATGATATGGAAGACACTTGGTAATGTTGAAGACATCGTATGGACACTTTGTTTTGAATAATTAATCACTGGTATATTCATATTTGCATATTTGCTTTTACCGACAAATAGGTCCAGCGTTATCTAGGGTTACACCGGCAGGTTTATCTTTTCTAGATCAGCATGGCACGCTATGGAGATGATTTATTATTGTTGTAAATGCATTAAGCCGACATGTTCAATTGGTTATTGCATCAGATATTATATTGTTTGTAAAATGTTTTTATTGTAATATCTTGTAGAGTTGACCTACTAAAATTGGTCTTAGGTTATGGTATAAATGTAAGATCTTATTTGTAAGATCGAATGTGGAATGTGAAAAAGAATTTTGTGAAGGTATATGCGAGATTAAGTAGAGGTATACACGAAGACATCATTTGAAGGTGAAGCTAGGTTTTTGTAGAAGCATATCAACATTACACCGGTACTGAATTCAACATATGAAGATGATATTTTATGCAGTACATTCTTATTGGATTTAACCATCCAACTGTAGTCAGTGTGACTCCCATTTTGTGATTGAGCAGTGAGCTCTAGGCTGTTGGCCTTTCTGCATGTGCAAACCCCATTTATGTACACTTACTATCTGCAGTAGTATCATCTGATTGTGGGTAAGGTTTCCCACTGTGGTTTTTCCCCTTACAGGGTTTCCACATACAAATATTGGTGTTCTGTGTTGTGGATGACTCTATGTTTATGTTTCATGCATTAATCTCTACCGGTATAGCAATTTACTATTAACACTATCTACCAGCACACTTAACTAGTTTACCGGTATTAAGCATTAAGTTGGTTAATTAGTTTTTGGTTTAAATTTATGAGACAACTGATTCACACCCCCCCCTCTCAATTGTCTCTGGGACCTAACAATTGGTATCAGAGCCTAGTCCTCTTTTGCAGAAGTTTAACAACTTGAGGAGATCCAATGTCTACTAATTATTTCAGGAAGGACAGTCCTAAACTTGATGGAACCAACTATGGGATATGGAAGATCAGGATGGAGAAACATCTGAATTGCATCGGTAAAGACATCTGGGAAGTGACAAAGAATGGTTATACTACTGTTGTAGCTGGTCAGACTGCTCCAACTTCCTTAGCTAAAGATGAAGAGAATGATTGCAAAGCAAGAGAAGCACTTTTGAGCGCATTATCAGATCAACAAATCATGGGATTATCAGATAGGTCTACTGCTAAAGCTATTTGGGATCATTTGGAAACACTAAATGAAGGAGATTCCATAGTCAAGATTGCAAAACTTGAAAGCTTCTGAGTCAGGTATGAACATCTGAAAATGGAAGAAGATGAAAGGATTTCTGCTTTTATGGAAAGAGTAAATGAAATTGTTTTGGGTATTAAATGTTGTGGAGGAACCTTGAGTGAGGATGAAATTGTTTCAAAAATCTTAAGAGGATTGCCACCAGCATATAAAATGAAGGTTACTGCTATTAATGAGTTGAGAACAACGCCTAATACATCTGTAACTAGGGATACATTGATTGGAAAACTTTCAACCTTTGAAATTGAGGAATTTGGTCCTGTTGCTACTATAAAGACTGATTTGGCCTTTAAAGCATCAACATCATCTGCTCCATCATTTGACAAATCAGACTAGAAAGCGTTTTATGCAAGAGAACTTGAAGAAACCAGGAAGGAAAATGAAGAGCTTGAAGAACTTGAAGCACTATTTGCAAGAAAAATGCCAAAAGGTCCAGTTGGAAGTAAGTATGAAGGTAAAGCACCCTTTAAATGTTTCAACTGCAATAAGATTGGTCATATGGCTTCGAGATGCTCTGATAGACATGCTAGACTAAGAGAAGAAGCTAGAAGAACATACAAGCCTAATCCTGAATATCAGAGATACAGATTTAAGAAAAACAAAGACAAATCCTGTTACATTGTTGATGAAGGTGTGACTGATGATTCTGATGAGGATCCATCAGACAATGGATGGGTTTTTGTTGCTATAACAGAAGATCAATTGACACCTACTGCTCAATCGGTAGAACAAGCCCTAGTAGCTAAAGTTGAAGTAAAGGATGAATGGATCATTGACTCAGGATGCTCACATCATATGACAAGAGACAAAGGTAAATTCTTGAACTTTCAAGAATACAATGGAGGTTTAGTAAGATTTGGAGATGACAAAGCCTATTCAATCAAAGGTAAGGGTTCAATATCTTTTGATGGTAAGCATAACACTGACAATGTCTACTATGTTGAAGGATTAAACCATAATCTTTTAAGTGTTGCTCAATTAGTTGAGAAAGGATTTCAGTTACAATTTAAAAATGGAAAATGCAAAATCATGAATAGAACTGGTTTGGAAATTGCAACCGGTAATCAGACTAGAGGTAATATCTTTCATTTGAATAACAGTGAAAATGTATGCTTGATTGCACATATAGATGAAAGTTGGTTATGGCATAAGAGACTATGTCATTGCATATTTTTCTAAGGCAGTTAGAGATCTACCTAAAATTGTGAAACCTCAGAATACAATTTGTAAGGAATGTCAATTTGGAAAACAAGTTAGAGCTAGTTTCAAAAGTATTCCAGAAAAATCCAATAATTTTCTTGATTTAATTCACACTGATTTATGTGGTCCAGCTAGAACTAAAAGCTTACAAGGTGATAGATATTTCATGCTAATTATTGATGATTATTCTAGAATGTGTTGGGTTACTTTTCTCAGAGAAAAATCAGAAGCACTTGGAAAGTTCAAACTGTTCAAAGCAATGGTTGAGAATGAAACCGGTAAGAAAATAAAATGTTTAAGATTAGATCAAGGAGGAGAATTCACATCTAAGGACTTTAATACATTCTATGAAGTGAATGGAATCAGAAGACAGTTATCAGCACCTCAGACACCACAGTAGAATGGAGTTGTTGAAAGGAAAAATAGAACTATCTTGGATGTAGCAAGAAGTATGTTATCAGAAGTAAATCTACCACATGTGTATTGGAGAGAAGCAGTGAGCACTGTTGTCTATACATTCAACAAAGTTCACATCAAAGGTGAAACCGATAAGACCCCTCATGAACTATGGTTTGGTAATACTCCTACTCTTAAGTATTTCATAATTTTTGGAAGTAAATGTTATATTAGAAGAGATGAGTATATTGGCAAATTTGATCCTAGAAGTGATGAAGGAATATCTCTTGGTTATTCATCTAAGAGCAAGGCATATAGATGTTTTAATAAGAGATTGCAGAAAATTGTTGAGAGTACAAATGTAAAGATTGATGAACAATTCTGAGGAACTTCAAGGTATATAGACTCTGAACTGGCAATAGAAATTGTGACAAATGAACCTACACTAAATCCACCGGTACAGAATGAAGATCCAGTTACCCCGGTATCATCAGAGGATTCCACAATAATCAAAGAACAACAACAAACTAAGACACCCCGGTATGTAAGATTAAATAATTCTGAAGATCAGATAATTGGAAACAAATTTAAAGGAGTTATGACAAGAGGAAGATTGACAAATGAAGAGGTATGTCTTATTTCTCAAATTGAACCATCATCTATCAATGAGGCATGTGAAGATAAATTTTGGATTAAAGCTATGGAAGAAGAATTAGGACAAATTGAGAAAAATAATACTTGGACATTAGTTCCCCAGCCTAAAGATAAAAATGTAATTGGAACCAAATGGGTATTTATAAACAAACTTAATGAAGATGGTAAGGTTGTCAGAAATAAAGAAAGACTAGTATGTAAGGGATATTCTCAGAAAGAAGGAGTTGATTACAATGAAACCTTTGCACGGTAGCCATAATTGAGGCAGTCAGATTTTTCTTGGCTTTTGCAGCTCACAAGGACTAAAAGTTTATCAAATGGATATTAAATGTGCATTTTTGAATGGAGATCTTGAAGAGGAAGTATATATTGAACAACTTGATGGATTTTCTTTAACAAATGACAATGATATGGTTTGAAGTTTAAGAAAAACTCTGTATGGATTAAAACAAGCCCCAAGAGCTTGGTATGCAAGGTTGGATAAGTATCTTTTAAAGATTGGTTTTACTAAAGGAAATGCAGATAGCAATTTATATTACAAAACAACTAATGATGACATCTTGATTATTGAAGTATTTGTTGATGATATAATCTTTGGAGGAGAAGATGGATTATGTAAGGAATTTTCTATTAAAATGCAACAAGAATTTGAAATGTCTATGATTGGAGAAATAAAATTCTTTTTAGGATTGCAGATTTCACAGACTGATAAAGGTATATTTTTGAGTCAATCCAAGTACTTGAAAGAATTACTAAAGAAATTTGGGATGGAGAACTCTAAACCGGTAAGCACACCTATGACTACAAATGACAAATTATCTCAAAGGGATGAATCTACACCTGTTAATCCAACTAGATACAAATCTATGATAGGAGGTTTACTGTATTTGACACAAACTAGGCCTGATATTATGAATGCAGTATGTATTGTTTCTAGATTTCAAAGTAATCCTAGGGAAAATCATGAATCAGCAGTAAAAAAGATTTTCTGGTACTTACAAGGCACAACAAATCTTGGATTATGGTATCCTAGAGATGAAAATTTTGACCTATGTGCATACACAGATGCAAATTGGGCAGGAGATGTGGATGATAGAAAAAGCACCACTAGAGGAAAATTCTTTCTTGGAAAAAGATTAGTTTCTTGGTTGAGTAAGAAATAGAGTTGTACATCTTTATCAACAGCCGAATCAGAATATGTTGCAGTAGCAACTAACTGTACATAGGTACTATGGCTTAAGCAAATGTTGAAAGACATAAAGGTAAAATGCAAGGAACCTATTACTATATATTGTGATAACACTGCAACAATTGATATATCTAAGAATCCGGTATTACATTCTAAAACAAAACATGTTTCTATCAAACTGAATTTTCTAAGGGAAAAAGTTGAAGAAAAAGAGATAAAACTGGTTTATGTGAATACTAAAGAACAGCTTGCAGATATTTTCACAAAACCTTTGCCTAAGGAGACCTTTGAATATCTCAGAGATCAGCTTGGAGTCATACCACCACTGGTAGAGACTTAGATAGTTGATGATTGTCATCAACCGACAGAATTGAAAGACAAATCTTTTACTCCGGTCTTTGATGAGGAAGCTACTTCTCAGGGGGAGTAGTTAGTATATTGAATTGATTGGTATTTTGTATGAACTTGATTTTTGTAACTTTGGCATTTGATGTCAAAGGGGGAGATATATCTATGGAAAAACACATTATCTTTTGAGGAGAGATTGGTATTAAAGATTAATCTTTGGATAAACACATGTCGCTCCCAGGGGGAGAAATTGTTGTTTAAAGGATATTGTTGGTTTTTGGTATTTAAAGGAGATTAAAGGAAATTGTTGTTTAAAGGAGAAATAAGTTGGTTAATTAGTTTTTGGTTTAAATTTATGAGACAACTGATTCACCCCCCCCCCCTCTCAGTTGTCTTCGGGACCTAACAGTTACTGCAACCCACAAATCAAATTAACCAAAATAAATTAGGGTATTTATGAATTTAACCTCTAAATTTATGTAATTTGATTAAAATTATAATCTATCAATGTAAACTTGAAAATTAAAATGCTCACAAATCAGATTTGAGAACACAAATCATAAATAAGGGTGTAACACGTCGGGTTGACCAAAAATGTAATGGGTGAAACTTAAGGTTTCACCATAAAAAGTAATAAACCACTAATTTTTCTTAAAGGACCAATTACATTGAAAGAGTGAGGACCTAATAGATATAGTCTCAATCCCTCTTAGGAAGAAGCTCTGAAATGCTAATTAGGTTCCACCTATGTTTGGGTTTTATTCCCTCTTTCTAAGTTGAATTGTGAAAATGTTGAAATTAGGGTAAATGAATGAATATTGAAGAGATTGAGCATAAACAATGAGTGAAAGTTGATGTATGGAGCCATAAACCTATATCTGAGAAAAAGATTGAGGTTCATATATGTTCCCAGAAATTAGGCCTAAATTGGCAAGACCATGGAGGTGGTCACCCCAATCCTCCTAATTTTGCACCATCAAAAGGTGAACCTGTTTGTCTCTATGAATCCTATTGTTCTTTTGAAATGTAGCTTTGTACCTATTCCCACACACAATGAAAAGGGAAAAGTTATTGGGAATAGGGATTTTCCTAAGTCAAACCCTGGCTTAGGAATTAACCTTGATTGAAATAATGCAAATACTGAAATAATTACTAGGATTTGTAATTATTGAAAATGATGTTTTTTTCTTTGAATGTAATCGCATATGTTATATGAAATGACATGGAAATGAAAAAACCCTAATCACACACATGCTTGCATAGGAATGATATAATTTTTCTCCACAATGGTTGAATGAAGAATATGCAGCCTTGAAGATCTCTGAAAATACTTAATGATGAATTCTTCATGGAGGCAAGAGTTCTAGGATACATCAACTTATGATGATTATATTGGATAGATAAAATTAGGTTGATAAAATGTATTTATATAGGGGGTTCTAGGTAAATCACTGATTAGGCTAACCTCCAATGGTCATGTGGTGCCACAAGGATCAATTCCCACTGAGAAAATACAACTCCTACCCCAATTTAAACTTGGGCCACATTGAGAGGGACCATGGCACCCAGTACCATGGTCCTTCTACAAAAGGCATCAAGATAAGGCTTAGGGGAGAGGGGTAACTCACTAGGGGACCCACCAATGGGTGTTCATGGCCTCGAAGCTAGAGAATAGACACAAAACTGACTTAGAAAAGTGATGAGGATAGGACACACTAAAGTAGGGGTACAACATGAGGTGTAAATTGGCCCGATGATAATTTATGATGCTACATGTTTGTAAGAAGAATTTTTTAGTGGATGGTAGAGAACAAGTTGTTATAATGGATAAAATTGAAGTGATGTAGAAATGAAAGTTTTATGCTTTTTTCTTACTTCCACTTTATCATTTTTAGTTTCACCATCTTTAATGTTTGACTGATACTAATAAGTTATTCATCGATAGTCAAACATAATTGCACCTATATTTCTAGATGTATAGAATTGCCTATAGTTTGTAGAAGCATTTTTATTATTGTGCTAGGTATGAATGCATAATCTTGACAGAGACAAGAGATATGATCGACACCACTTGAATCATCCAATAAAAAATAGATTTAGAGTCACCATGATAATATTTTCAAAACCATACTTTGAGAGTAGTGGCTTCATTTTTCTAATCTTTAAGGTCCTACATCCAACAAAATAGAGGATATATATATATATATATATATATATATATATATATATATATATATATATATATATATATATATATATATATATATATATATATATATATATATATATATATATATATATATATATATATATATATTAATTAGACACTATCACACTCTTATTCAGGCCCTTATTTCTAGTTGTTCCCTTTATCTTTTATTATCCTAATTTAACATAGATCCTACCCCATTTTAAATCTCAAGACACATTTCCCTTACCTAAACATAATATATTGTTGCCCAAACTTAATTTTGGCATTAGATCCCTATTATCTCGCATTCCTAGAAAGTAAGGTTGAAATTATCAAGACCGTGTGGATAAATGCATCTCGATCATGTGCTTTTTGCCTCAAATTTCAGGAGGATAATAAGTTGGTCCTACCCTATTCAAATCTATCTTCATGCAAAAATATGATAATTCTAAGTTGGCCTAAAGGTGATTTTATTATGAAATCCCTATAAGGCATCTCTCTCAATTCATTTCATCAATCTATCTAATATAATCTCATTATTGCTTTTGCACTTCTAATTCAACAACAATTGTTCTTCTTCAAGAGCAGATCTAATTCAAGGAGTGACAAGCTATATCAAGGCATATTCAATTATGTTTTATTTATGATTCATGATGGATTTTAATTTATTGCATCAACACATGGATGACTTATCCTAAGGACCTTATTTCATCAATTGAATGTATAATCAATTCATTTAATCATTTAAGTTCAAGCATTTCCAATTAAATTTCAATTCAATTCAAGTGTTAATTTCAAACTTATGTTTTGACCTATGCAAACCCTTATAAAAAACCCAAACACCATTTTATCCTCTTTTGTGTAATTATAGGTTTTCAATGGAGATAAGAAGAACAAGGAAGATTCAGTAGATAGATACATACCATTACCCATAACCAAGATATGAAAAACTTGAACTAGAGTGCTTCGGGCACCCTTGTCCAAGGCCAACGTGCTCTGGGTGCCCCTGTCTAGGACCAGGACACCATAGGCATCCTAGTTCACATAAAACCTTACCATATTTCATAGCAAGTTAGTTCTGTGTCTCGGAAAGCTACATCTAAGTTAGTATGCAATAGTTGGAGGAATAAGGTGCTTTAGGTGACCTGGTCCACTGAATTCAACTCTAGATTTTAGTCATAGGTGCACCCTATACTTTCTACTTATTTTTGCACTTGTTGTGAAATTTCTATTTGTGCATCAGTCTATTACAATCCTTTAAGTTTTAATAAACATTATACATAGACCCTAGTTTAATATCATTTCAAATCCACACACTTTCGAAAGTAGGAAAGGAATAGAAGACCTAAGGTAGAATTTGGCTCTCTTTGAAAAGAGTTAGTAAAATTTAATCACATCTTTTGTGGCTTCATATGTAATTCCCACCAAAATACCCTAGACAAATATCACTAACTAACATACAAATAGGGATAATTTTTTTCAAACATCATCTAATCTACACATACAACTAGATACTCACATGCATTAAATATCTATTTACAAGATATACACATATCCATCATGATCATAAACATGAAAGCACAATAGTGGAGATAAATACAACACAACAATTATCTTTCCCTTGGGTATCTCAACATCACTAATAATATCATCAATAACATATCATCATAAGCATAACATCATGATTACTACTACAATCCAATACATTCTAAAAAAACTAACATTTTCTCTTTTCATTTATATATAGATCATTCACTAGTCTAACTATCATGATTACATTCATGCAAATACCATTAAACCCCCTTAATATTCATTTTAATAGAACCAATCCAAATGTTCCTAATTCTCAACCATCTTATTCATTTTCTTAACATCATTATTCAATTTCCAATATTATCTACCACATGTCTATTTCATTTCTTTATCAAAATAGATATTCACATAGCTTTAAATGCACATCCATTCCATGAAGTAAGCACAAATAGAAAATAAATTCTTTTCCAACTAAAACATATACTTTAACTCCTCACTGTTACCTATTTTCGCTTACAAGCTCAATCAAGTAGAGATTTTATGTTTTTACAAATAGAAAGGTGAATTGTTATTATACTATATCACATTCATGTGCATAGAGAAAGAAAACAAAAGATAACACCATCACATTTCATCATGCAGTTGCATTTAACATAATAGAGTATACAAATTTTTCAAAAAAAAAAGTAATCTTTATTGATAGTATAAATGGATGATGTCTCACACAAGTTGTGAGACTAACTTGTATGATGCAGAAGAAAGAAAACATTATACATCTGCAAATGCAAAAATAAATAAATGTACACATAGAGAAGGGTGACTAGTCATTGCCTGAATGATGAGTCCTGGCCGAGTTTTCTTGTGTCATCTGGAGTCTTCCACTTGTCTTGTCTTTAGTGCTGCTCATGGGTGCCTGCATTATGGAAAGAAAATATTGTTAGAGAAATGAGGGGTCATAATTCCATATATTCACATGCATTTGAAAACATATAATTTGATCCTCATGTGCATCATAATAGCTAGTATGCCATATTATCCAAAAAATAGAAGATTATTTAAGAAAATCATCAAATTCATTGTTTAATCTAACTTGTTTGCTTCATGTGCAGATACAGGAAAAGTTATGTTATTGTGGTTGTTCATCAAAATAAAGCATGTGGACTAAAATGTGGCTCCCACAAGGGTTGAGCCCAACATGCCGAGTTATCAAATAATAAGCTCATTTGAGCTTATCTAAGAGAGAAAATGCAATGTTAAAAGTCATCATACCAACATGATCTTGAGATGATAGTAAACAATCCTTAAAGGAGATAGGTCATAGGCACAAGCTCTGTCATCAATGGATCAACATACATCACAAAATGATCATCAAAATGTACACTCCATCCATAACAAAACTTACATGTAGTGCAAGGTATCATAGTGCTACAGAGCAACCTCTAAGACAAGAAAATGCAGTCCTCAACGAGCAAGAATTTTGACAAGTCTAATTAGCGATAAGGGCATATGATCTTATGTGGAAGTTTTCAAAGGAGAAAAACCCTTTTACAGTCATTATACCAATAGAAATGACATCCATTTTGGCATATTTTACCAATCCACATATCAAAGGTGGAACACAACCATAAACATTCACAATGCCAAAGGGTATTTACAATCACAAAAGAATAGTAAATAAAGGAGTGACAGAGTATTAAACACCAAGAGACAAAAAAGTAGCAGTGATCATCATCAGAGACATAGAGCTACCAGTCCATGAGACTGCTAGGATTATGTGCAGTCTTAAATAGTGCCACCAAAGATATATAAAAGTATAGTTGTCAATACCTATGCATTATACCTTAAGTGCACAAGGAACACAACACAGTCACTATGGACTAGAGCTTGCAAAACACAACTATCATTGTTAAATATACTTTTAAATAGTCTAGAGTAGAGTTAACAAACCTATTCTCTTTTATATGGATCTATGAGGCAAGCAATGTTTTCAAAGAACAAACTCAAGGAGCCTGCCACTGTGACAAAATTATCAGGAAATAGTGCAGTCATGTCATAAGGTAATGAGCAACCTTAACTATGAAAGAGTCACAACCAACATCAAGTTTTCTGACTTTTATAATAGCCATGGAGGTGGGGGTGGTCATTGAGAACCCCAAGGATGTGAGTTGAAATAGTCTCATCACTATTTTTCATTGTATGAGTCACTACATGATTACAGGGGGTACCATACAACTTTGATCATTATGTTCAACAGATAGTGCAAAGTTAAAAGGTAGAAATATTAGTGTTGAACACAATTGTAGAGAAACATCAATGATGAATATTGTCATATACGGAACAATAGTCATGTTCACTATGAATAACAATTAAGAGAAAATCACATAGTATCATTGCATGTAAATGACAGGTCTAAGACAAAGATAAGATACACAACATATAATGTGTTTGTGATAATGATAAAGATATTTTAAGTCAAGACACTTCATTGCATGGTCATGGAAGGCATAACAACAAGGTATAAAAGATAGGGCAGCTCATTTCTAAGAAGCTACAAGAGATACAAAGATAGAGTAGCCATTTGAAGATGGTGGCTTTTGAGCAAGAGAAGTCAATATCACAATCATGAAGGATAGTGCTTATGCCAAGCAAATACTAGTTTATAAGCATGCATACCTTGAGAAATAAAGAGTTTGAGCCCAGATAGCACCAAAACCTCAGAAAGAAGCTTGTAGTCATGCACAGTGATGAAAAGACAATGAATAATAAATGAGATTTGCAGCCCTAGCCAAGAAAGGATAGCCAATCACATAGGGCAAGTAGATCCTTCAATCTCAAGGTCTGTGACAAGATATAGTCAATTTATAGATAAGATACAATTTCAAAGCCAAATAATAGTCAGTATGAGAAGCATTTAGTGTTTGATAGGAATATAAAGAGGAACCAAAGGACTATCAATACATATGTCATTACAGTCAAACACAAGATTGAAAGCTCAAAGTAGTACTGGTGCAAAAGCATTGAAAGCTCAGTCACATTTAGAAAGAAGTCATGGTCATTTTCACTATAATAAAAGAGACATCACATTGTTGCAAACCCTAGCAGTTAGCAGTCATAAAGAAATTTGAGGTAATAATGCTTAAGAGGAGTCAAAGTTCAACCAAAGAAAGACATAATAATATGGAAAATGAGTCATGACTTTGGCAAAGTTTAAAAAATCATTGTTGCAGTCCATTTATTAATGACAAACATAAGAACAATGAATAGATGACTGCGACAAATCTGGGATAAATTTAGAAAAAAAACTACAACAGTATTAAATTTTTAAAGGTATTGGCAAATAATGCAATGGATGAAGCCATCTATGAAGCCATGAATACCATAAGAAAGTGAATGCCAAACCTAAAGTCCAGTCATAATATTTTATGGAAACATAATACATATTGGTTTTATGTTACCTAACCACAATCATTGTCACAGTGATGAGAATTATAGACACAATTAATCAACATCCCAACCCATATTAAATGACCTTCAAAAGGTTTATTAGAAATGTTATAGTGAGTGGATAATATAAAGAGGAACCAACTAACTATCAAGGAAACATTTGCAGCCTCAAAGTAGTCATTTACCAATTGGAGGCAGTTATAAGAAACCTTGAATAATGCAGTCATCCATATACACAGTGATAGTGATATTTGTTACAAAGCATCATAAAGGAAAGTTTTTTTTTCTTGAAATGTCAAAATAGTCAATAAGGGGAATATTGGTATACAGGTGAAGGCAATCTTTAGGAGCCTTATGACAGCCTCTAGGAAGTCACAGAGACTTAGATCTAGTATTGCAGTCATTAAGCCATAAATGACAGAGTTTTACAATGCTTACACAGCCCCATAAAAAGAAAGAATCTCTAGTGAATAAAAAGATCATGACTGTGCATAGTTAAAACTAATCACTATGAAGGAATAACAGTGATATTAGCACAAACACTAAAATGTAGCCTTGAGGAGCACAATAAGAATGAAGACACAATCATATTCAAAGGCAAAGAACAATGCGCAGTGGAGAATATAGTGTGAAGACATTAGTATCATAAAGACTTACTCATAGAGCACACAGAGAGAATCATTCCCTTGAGGGTACAATAGGGTTTCATTACCTAAGATCAATGTGATGATATAGTGAAACAAGAAAAGGGCTACAGTTAAATAACAATGAAAGAGAAGACAATAATGCATTTAAGATCACAACCAATGTGATCCATAGTTAGATGATATAATACATAGAGTGGCCTTTTCATAGTCAAAGATGAGCAGGTTATTCAACACAAGCTCAAAATACCCAGTCAAATCAAAGAGAATAGTGTGTAGCTCAAAGGAATGGAATAACTAGTCGTCAAAAGAGCAGTCACAATTTTTACTTTGAGGCATCAATGGAAGACAATTTCACTCTTCAAAACCCATTTGATAGTAAGAGACCCTTTTTAACAGTCCATGAAGGAAAAATATAGAGCCATCATTGAACAGAATGTGCAGATTTGAAAAAATGTTGAGCTTACCTTGTATATCTTTGCAAAAATATTCAATAGATCATCAATAATAGCAACAAAATGTAGTGCTCCGAGCTCAAACTCAGCTCTTCATGGCAACAACTCTCTTCAAGAAAAAAAAATAAAGGCAAATGAAATAAAAAATGAAATGTTTTCATCTTTTGCACTTTTGTTTTAGTGTTATTAAACCCTAATAGGGCCTGAAAGAAAGAGAGAGGATTTTTGCCTTTATTTTCCTAAAAAATCCTTATTGTTATATCTAAGTCATGTCATTCTTTTTGGCCTTGTTATTGCTCTAAGTGCTTTTTATAAACACTTATGGAATTATTTATATCATGCATCTAATGAAAAAATTGTAAAGCTTTATTAAAAATGATGATATAAATCATTTTAATAAAAGTTATGTATCAATGCATGATAAGAGATGTGTTGATTTTCAAAGAGATAGCAAATAGGAAGGCCTAGTTAAGCTTTGGTGTTTTTCTTGCATCTAGGAGGTATTTGAATTTATTTGTAGATATGGTGGAGTTAAAATAGGTGATTTGGTCACCTGTTTGTCAGTTGAACTTCAGTTAAAAAGTCCAAGTAGTTGGAGTATTAGTCAAGCAGAAAAATTACGCACAAGTGACTACTTGATTCTTGCAGTTATATCCCTTTTTTGGAGGGTTTTTTAGTTGCATTCAACTCCTAAGAGTTTGTTTTAAAATTGATAACTCTTGATGTAGTTTGGAGGATTTTTCTTTCAGTTAGATGCCTGATTTGGAGGAGAGATGACAACACATCTTGTTTTGGAGCTAAAATTCAAATTTAAATTTTGGAGGCTTTTTTTATAAGTTACTCTTCTTCGCTTAGTTTTCTAGAGCTCTTAGTTTTTTACCTTCAGTGGCAACATATAGTCATACTTTGTAACTCATTTCTTATGAGTATTTCAGATTTCTATAAGTAGTTTTCTAGATTTTTAATGCAAAAAATTCCTTGTTTTTAATAGAGAAGTTGAGTTCCTTCTTGATACTTTTTGTCTAAGTGTTATTTTTGTAAGTATTTTGATTAAAATTTTGTGATTCTTTTATGCAAATCCTTCATTTTATCTTGGCTTCTTCAAATACTTAGCAAAAAAGGTACATGTTATAATGTAGGTATTTGATTGTGTCAGTTATATTACTGCATCAAAATTGTGAGAACATAATTGTTCTTCTTTTTATGAACATTATTAAGCTAGCCTTTCATAAGAATCAATTTTGCAAACATGTGTTTTTGAGTTGTGAGTTAAAGTATCTTTATTAGTTGATTATCTCGTGAGTTTGTAAGTAGTTTCAAATTATTTATCTATTGGTGTGTCACCTGTTAAGCAGTAGTTTTCATTTTCTACATATCTTTCTTACCCTTTTCCCAAGTCATAGTTTTAGTTAGTTTAGGTGACAAAAAAGGAAGTCGACTTATAATCTGAAGGTCTACTCTCACAATAGGATACCCACAACCTGAGAGTAGTCCCATGTTTCACGAGATTGCAAAGTTTTAAAACTTGGCATCATGTACAAATCTCTGTGACAACAATTTTTGGCATGCCCGGTGAGTCTGTTGGACTATTTATTTAGTTCATAGAAGGTTACCTTGGCTGCTATTTTTGTGTGAGTCACAATGATTCCAACCTTTGGAGGCAATAAATCCTCACACCTAGTGACTCAAGGTTCAAATCTTCTGGTTTCAAAGATCAATTGTTGGTATATTCTTTAAAATCAATTATTTCATCCTAATTTCTAGCTCTTTATACGTTTGAAGATGTCAAATTTCTATGACCAAAATGTATACCCACCTCCATACCATGAGAATGAAGCTCCTTCACCCTCTTACCAGCCATATCCAACCAAAAAAAATGCTAGTCTTTACGTAAATAACCCATTAACAACAGATAACCAACATTCTTAATATACTTACCACCCACCCATCCCTACTCAGTTTTCCAATCAGCCCCAAAATGATGATTCTAGGGTTAGTGATGTCAAGGATATATGGATAAATTTTAATAAGAAGATGGATGATACTAAGAGAAAACAAGAATTTGATTTACAACAGGAGGAATGGGCTTATCAAGCTTATCTCCATGAGCAAGAAGAGTTGGCTTGTCAAAAACAACTTCATAAGAAATATTTGGTGGAATAACATAGGCGGTATGAACAAAATCTTGCAAAGGATTTGGCTATGTAAAGAAAGAAGCATGAAGAAGATCTTGCTGCAAGAGGTGGTTAGTTATAGATTTTACTTGCAAGCAAATACAAAAGATAGGAGTTCAATTAGCGCCTTGTATTCCAAATCAACCTGCTGAGAAAGAGGTTTCTACACGTAAATTCCCAAGATTAATATAAAGTGAGTCTCTTCAGTCTTCTAAGCTTTTTGTTCCTAATTTTAGAGACTCATATTTATTGCAAGAACCTGTATCTAATCAAGAAACCCATCCCGTTGTTACCTTTCCAAATCCCTTTTTTGGAAAAGAGGTTTGCATGTTCAACACAATATGCTTTGTGCAAGATGAATCTATTTAGCCTTCTAAAGTTTCTATTCCTAGTTTTAGAGGTACACCCTTATTACAAGAACCCAAGCCAAAGGCTAACCCTGTTGATGTCTTTCCAAACCCATTTTTTGAAATGGGCATTCCTATGTTCAGTACTCTATCCTTTATACTAGATGTATCACATGAACAAGTACATATTATCATCCCTCAAGAGAAGCTTCTTGAAGATCCTATTTGTCCTCTAACATTCCAAGAGACTACCCAAGTTTATCTAGTTAGTCCTACTACATCCCAAGAAAGCTATTATACAAAGCATGGCAAGATGGAGTAACAAAGTCAAGAATAAGAGATTGGTGATCAAAATGAATTTTAGCCTGATTTGATCGACAAACTTCCACTTTTCCTTGAAGATAAGGAGGTTGTATGTGGTTTAAGACTGACAAATCAGTTGGGACAACAAGATGGAGGTAATGATGTTGAAGTTTTCAATTTTATAACTGAGGAACTTTCTTGTTTTTATGATCAAGATGAAGGAATTGAGCATACATCAATGACAAATCAAGTTCTTGAGAAACATGAAAAAGAAGATGATGATCTTGTGCAAGAGGTTGTTGTTCAAGTTGAAAAAATTCTCAGATCAGAGCAAAGAGAACATTGTTGATGTTTTATCAAAGCCTAATGAGAGCTGCATTAAGCCTAAAATCAGTCCTCCTGCTCAGAGAAGTGAAGAAGATATTGAGGAAGACATGTTTTGGAATGACTTAGAGACTTTTGTACTAGTTGGGATGCCAAACCAACACCTTTTTTACTAGTGAGGTTAGCCATGAACAACATGATCATACTGAGGAGGTTACCATCTTTTTGCCAAGTCAGTCATAAGAGATAGATCTTTCCAACCAACAAAATGATAATATGGCAGTTCATGAAAAAGAGATAAGTAAGGAAAGCCCTAGCTTTATGCTTACAAGAGGCTATCCTATTAGGTACTCAGCTCATATTGAGTCCAATAAAGCACCCACACTTGAAGCTTTAGTTGGAGATGGTATCAAGGATGCATTTGTACCTAGACAAGAGTTTTTCAACTCTCTTATCCTCTTTGGGACAACAATACACATGATCAATTTGACCAGGTAGGTGAACTTGTTCACCTCTTTCAAGAGATAGTACTTCATCTTGTTGGGCTTTTTTCTATGTCTCATTTCTTCGTAGTTGTCCTTATGTATGCAAGTCATTGTAAATTAAGAAAAAAGGATAGCTACTTCAGTCCTCCTATAAATGGTTTTGTTTAGATAAGTTTCATCTTGTTGTTAGTGTAGGAGGTTGTATGTGGTTTAAGATTGACAAATCAGTTGGGACAACAAGATGGAGGCTTTTAAATTTATAGATGAGCTACAATCAGAACACTTTTTTGCATAGCAGATACATTTTGTGAGTTCATTATTACTGTATTACTTCAGCAGAAGCTTGTAGTCAGTGAGACTCCTTAGTGATGAGCAGTGTGCTCTAGGCAGTGTGCCTTCTTGCATGTGTAGGCCCCCATTATATGTGATATATTTTCATATGGCTAGTGAAATGATATTGTGGGTCACAAATCCCACAGTGGTTTTTCCTCTTTGAGATTTTTGACGTATAAATTTTATGGTGTTCATTCATGTGGATGGTTTATTTGCTTCAAGTTATATGTTTATTTGTTTACCAGTTTATATGTGTATGGTATAAAAGGATAAAATCTTATCTTATCGACAAAAAACTAATTCAGACCCCCTCTTAGTGTCGTGGTCTTGAAATGCAATATCATATGCGAAGGAGATTTGGTCGATCATAGGTGATCGAATTGGGATTAAGGAAGAGGTTAAAGGCCTTTGGTATTGAGCTTAACTGGGACTATAATTAGGCATGGTAGATGCTATCTCTAGAAGTTCATTACTCTGGATTGTTGTCCATTTATCTTGAGGTGGTTATATGATAGTTCTGATACTTAATGTAAAGTACAGATGCCAATAGCTAGCAAGATGAGAGGGGGGGGGGTGAATCATACAAACTTAAACTTCCATGAAAAAAATAGATTCAACCTCGGTAACTTATACTTCAGCAATATAACCAAAACTGCTAAACATGCAAACTCATAAGCATATAATCATCATAAAACTCATAACACCAAATTTAACGTGGAAACCCAAATAGGGAAAAACCTCTGTGGGATTTCAGACCCACTAAGAAATATACTCTTCTAGAGTATGCTTGGTTAAAAGCAAATCCTGCTAAAGATTACAAACACATTGCTAGATGTGACCCGGTTAAGGGATTTCCCTCAGATCTGTTAGGATCTTCACTTTGTTAGAAGTGACCTTGTCAAAGGATTTCAAACACTCGTTTAGAATATTACCTTGCTAGAGGGTTTACATATAAGGCTGTTAAGTCCACTCGGTTAAGAGATTTTCTGTCACTTACAAAATAACAGTAATAAAAATCTATCTGCAACTTCACATCTAAAATGCTAAAGTAGATTCTTATTTTCTCAAAAAAATATAGTCATAAGACTTATCTTGTCCCTTTGCTGGGCTCTCTACTCTATTATTCAAACAGGTCTTCAAGCTTCTGTGTTCGATAATCACTATGTAGCATCCCTGTGCATACACTTGCCCGCATGCATTGTTTATTAACAATTTCTTATTTATAAACAATTGTTAACCACTTAATCTCCTTGATCACATTTCCCATGATCAATCTTAGCCGTTATATCTTCAAACTTGACTAGGTTCAATGTATCCTTTCGATCTAAAAATGTTTTACCTTGCCTTGGGACTTGCAGTCCTTTCTTGGAACTTGCACAAGGTTATTGTGGTTCAATCTACATTGTAGATCTTCCTGTCGATTTTCCTTTGCCATAGATCCTTAACAAACTTCATGCTCGGCATACCAATCATTTATACATCTCTAGCTAATCATTATCCTTCATTAAATAATGCTTTTATCCATCCCATGCACACTGTCATAACTCGGTTGCAACTCGGTAAATACTAAACTTTACTCGGTAGACATTTCGCCTTCATTAATCGATATCGATAACCTTAGGGTTTACCGACTAGGTTCTTTGCTCGGTGACATAGTATAGTATTAACCTTACAATCAACAACATATGTAGGACATCAAAATAATCTAAACATCATGATCTCATCATTGTCTAACTCGGTAATAGTTGCCCATTGAATAACTTATTTCTCCCCTTATTCATCACATTCTTTCTATGTCTTTTACCAACATCTTAATTCTCTTCTAATCAATCTTCTCAAGATATGGCAACATCATACTGAATAAGATAATCAATCTCTTGACATCAATGACAAAATTATGTTATAAAGATAGTTATCATCCTTCTTCAGTTTTATCAATAATCCTCAACAACCTTCTCAATATCCTTACTGAATATCAACAATCTCCTGATATTGAAATGCCAACAATCTTTCTTACTCTAATGCCAACAATCTCCCCCTTTGGCATTGATGGCAAAATCAATAATTAAATGGTAGTACCAACAAGATATTCAAATTGATTCGGATTCAGATTGTTGTTAGACTTCTCCGGTTATCCTTGAGCTATTAAAATATTTTGAAGTCTTCTTCCTTTTCATTAGGCTTCTGAGTTGTTGACTTGCATTTAGTCTTCTCCATTTTTGCAATCTTCTCCCCCTATCATTAGTCTTCTATTATTCATCATTCAGGGCTTTCATTCAGTCAACCATTTAGCCTTTCAACCATTTAGTCTTCTCCCCCTTTGACAACAATGCCAAAAAGTAAAAGAACTAAATCATGATTGATTCCTCTGTGAAGTGATTTGCCTTGCTATGTAACATCTCAGTCTCGGTCAGATCAACTTGTTCTAATCACTTTTTCCTACACAACTTTAGGTGACCTCCTAAAGTGTGTAAAGAAGCATCAATCCACACATAATATTATGTAGATACATCGAATTGATGCTTTCACCGAACTCAGTTAGTGAGTAGAAGATAGGGGTAGGACCCTTAGCTTGCTTTTGAGATACTCAAAAGTGTCCCTTGGCAATGGCTTTGTGAAGATATCTGCTAATTGCTCCTTTGAACTGATATATTCTAGCACAACTTTCTTCTCTTGAACTTCTTCTCTGAGATAGTGATACTTTATAGATATATGCTTTGTCTTAGAGTGCATTACTCGATTCTTTGAAATGTTAATGGTACTAGTATTATCACAGAATATAGTTACTGGCTCGGTAACTTTCTCATTTATACCTTCCAATAGTTGTTTGATCCATGCCATATTGGTACAGTTCAATGCTGCATCAACATATTCAGCTTCTGCTGTTGACTGTGAGATACATCCTTGTTTCTTGCTAAGCCAACTCACTAATCTTTCTCCCAAAAAGAAAGCTCCACCACTTGTGCTTTTCCTGTCATCAATGTTTCATGCCCAATCAACATCAGTATAAACTTTTAAATAAAAAACATTCCTCTTTCCATATACTAAGCCATAATCTTCAGTGCCTCTCAGGTATCTGAAAATTCTCTTGATTGCTGTCATATGTGTCTCCTTGGGATCTGTAGAGAATCTTGCTACAATACCTACTGCATGTGCTATATCTGGTCTACTATGCACAACATATTGCAATTTTCCAATCATAGATTGGTAAAGTGTCTCATTAATAGATGCAGATTCATCATTCTTTGATAATTTATTGTTAGTAGTCATAGGAAAACTTACTAGTTTAGAATCCTCCATTCCAAATTTCTTCAAGATTTCCTTTATGTACTTGGATTGACTAATGAAAATCTCATCTTTCATTTGCAATATCTGTAAACCTATAAAATACTTTATCTCACCGATTAGTGACCTCTCAAATTCTTTGCACATTTCATTTCCAAAAATCTTGCATAAGGAGTCATTACCACAAAATATAATGCCATCAACAAATATGGCTAAGATCAGTATTCCATTACCCTCATCTTTCTTCATGTACATATTGTTGTTTTCACTTGTCGTTATAAAACCAATCTTGATCAAATAAGAGTGCAATATTTCATACCATGCTCTAGGTGCTTGTTTTAGACCATATAAAGCTTTGTTCAGTTTGCATACCTGATCTTTACTCTTGTCTTCAACAAATCCTTCAGGTTGTTCTATATAAACTTCTTCTTCTAGTATACCATTCAAAAATGCAGATTTAACATCCATTTGATATACCTTGAATTTTTCGAAAGCAGCATATGCCAACAATGTTCTTACTCCCTCAAGTCTAGCCACAGGTGCAAAAGTCTCACCATAATCTACTCCTTCTTCTTGAGCATAACCTTTGCAAACTAGTCTTGCTTTGTTGCGAATGACTTCACCTTTCTCATTTAGTTTGTTTCTGAAAATCCAATTAGTACTGATTACATTTTTGTCCTTAGGTCTTGGGATTAGTGTCCATGTGTCATTCTTCTTGATTTGATCAATCTCTTCTGTCATAGCATTTACCCAATCTTCACTGTTAAATATCTCTTTCACTATTCTCGGTTCAAATTAAAATATCAAACATGTGTTTTGTCTCAGTTTGTTCCTTGTCATCGCTGGATCATTCTTATCTCCTATAATCTGGCTTGATGCATGATGTCTTCTGACATATTTGGCTAATATAGGCTCGGTAGGTTCTGTATGATCTTCTTCATCACTCGGTAACTGGACATTATCTTCATTTTCTTCAACAACTTTCTTGGTAGGACTTCTCGGTTGAACATAAATGAATTCTTCATAATCTTCTGGTTCTTTGGAATTTCCTTCATCGTTTCTTTCTACAAATTCATCAATTTTCACATTTGCACTTTCTACTATTTTGTTAGATGATTTGATCAAACATTTAAATGCTTTACTTCTAGAAGAATAACCAAGAAATGTTCCTTCTTCACTTTTCTGATCAAACTTTCCATTTCTGTCATCTTTGTGAACATAGCATCTACTTCCAAAGATTTTAAAATAACTTACATTAGGTTTCTTGTCATACCAGATATCATAAGGTGTCTTCATAGTTCCTTTCTTCAATTGAACTCGGTTCAGGGTGTAAACTACAGTGTTGATTGCTTCTCTCCAAAATGTTTGAGGTACCCTCTTTTCTATCATCAAGGTTCTGGCACAATCCACAATTGATCTGTTTCTTCTCTCAGCTATCCCATTTTGCTGAGGTGTTCTCGGTGTAGATACTTGCCTCTTTATACCATGATCATTGCAGTATAAGTTAAATTCATCAGAAGTGAATTCTCCTCCTCTATTAGATCTAAGACATTTTAGTTGTCTTCCTGTTTCATTTTCAACTCTTGCCTTGTACCATTTAAACATATGAAAAGCTTCTGATTTTTCTTTTAAAAATATAACTGACATCATCCTTGAGTAATCATCCATAAATAATATGAAATATTTGTCACCATAATAACTTTGAACTTTCATAGGACCACAAAGATCACTATGTACTAGATCTAAAATTCCTTTTGAAGTGTAGGACTTACTTGTAAAGCTTGATCTTGTCATCTTACCCATCTGGCATCCTCAACACATAGCATTCTCAGGTTTTTCAAGACTCGGTAGACCTCTTACTCGGTGCTTCTTACTTATTTTGATCAGATTATCAAAATTTACATGACAAAACCTTTTATGCCATAACCAAGTATCATCTATCTTTGCATAAAGACACTTGTTCCGAGTTGAGTCAAGATGAAATATATTACCTTTTGTTTGTGTCCCGGTAGCAACTAACTTTCCATGCTTGTCATGAACTTTGACAATTCCTTTCTGAAATTCTATTATGTATCCTGTATTGTTTAGCTGTGCTACACTCAACAAATTGTATTTCAATCCTTCAACCCAGTATACATCATCACATTTAGCATTGTCAAGAAGTGTTATAGATCCTTAACCTTTCACTAGACATGGTGCATCATTACCAAATCTTACATAGCCTCCATGATAGTCTTCTAATTTAACAAACTTGTGTTTATCACTTGCCATATGATGTGAGCATCCACTATCTATGATCCAAGAATCATTATTATTTATGTGAGATATTAGAGCTTTTTCTTCATACCTTTCTTCATTAAATCCATCCTTAATAGCCACATAAACAACTTCCTCAGTATTAGTTTCATCAGATTTGTCATCGTTGGATTCCTCATCTGCTATTAGACATGTCTTTCTATCTCTCCTTCTGAAGTCTCGGTGTCCTCTGTATTGGTTGTCTTTCTGCCTGTTATCTCGGTATTCTCTCTTTTCACTAGATTCTTTGTCAGGGCAGTTAGAAGCCATATATCCTATCTTATCACAATTGAAACATTTTAAAGGTAGCTTCCCTTTATACTTACCTTTTCCTCTCGGTAACCTTCTGGCTAATAATGCTTCAAACTCTTCTTGCTTCTTGATTCCCTCATACAGTTTGTGCACTTCTTCCATGTTCTTACAAAATGTTTCACTTGCTCCACTGTGATTCCCTTCAGAGTACTTACTCATTCTATCATTGTAATCATCAGATTCACTAATATGAAAAGAACTGAATGCAGATTCAACTTTATTTATTGAAGACCCACTGTTATCAAAATTACTTAATTCAAATGCATGTAGTTTACCAATAGTAGCATCTAAAGAAACTGGCATGTTAGGTATAGACCTCAATTCATTGATTGCAGAGACTCGAATAGCATAGGCTAGTTGAAGGGTTCTCAACAACTTACTTGTTATATCCTTTTCTTGAATAGTTCCACCTGCTCCTTTAATTTGATTGACAATCTCCTTTAGTCTTGTACTGTATTGGGTTATGTTCTCACCTTCCTTCATCCTCATGGATTCAATTTTTCCTCTTAGACTATCTACTTTTGCTCTTTGAACATGTTCATCACCTCCATACACAGATATGAGCTTAGTCCACATTGCTTTTGCATCATTACAACCTTATAGATCATTAAAATCTGAGTTGGTCAATGCTGATGTTATTTCAATCATAGCTTGAATATGTTCTTGCTTTACCTTTATCTCTTCCAAGGTCATAGGGTTGGTGCTCGGTACAATGTAATCATTCTCCAGATAATATGTTGCATATTCTCCAATTCCTGATAAATGTAGCTTCATCCTTTTCTACCATGTGGAGAAACTTGACTTGTTCAGCTTCGGGGCATCCCTTTTATACATCTTCGGATCTTTGCCTCAAGTACCTTTAAACCTTTTTTTTTTAGAGTCCAAATCTCTGATACCAATTGATAGTTCTAATACTTAATGTAAAGTACAGATGCCAATAGCTAACAAGATGAGAGGGGGGGGTGAATCATACAAACTTAAACTTCCATGAAAACAACAGATTCAACCTCGGTAACTTATACTTCAACAATATAACCAAAAATACTAAACATGCAAACTCATAAGCATATAATCATCATAAAACTCATAACACCAAATTTAACGTGGAAACCCAAATAGGGAAAAACCTCTGTGGGATTTCAGACCCACTAAGAAATATACTCTTCTAGAGTATGCTTGGTTAAAAGCAAATCCTACTAAAGATTACAAACACATTGCTAGATGTGACCCGATTAAGGGATTTCCCTCAGATCTGTTAGGATCTTCACTTTGTTAGAAGTGACCTTGTCAAAGGATTTCAAACACTCATTTAGAATATTACCTTGCTAGAGGGTTTACATATAAGACTGTTAAGTCCACTCGGTTAAGACATTTTCTGTCACTTACAAAATAACAGTAATAAAAATCTATCTGCAACTTCACATCTAAAATGCTAAAGTAGATTCTTATTTGCTCAAAACAATATAGTCATAAGACTTATCTTGTCCCTCTGTTGGGCTCTCTACTCTGTTATTCAAACAGGTCTTCAAGCTTCTGTTCTCAGTAATCACTGTGTAGCATCCCTGTGCATACACTTGCCCGCATGCATTGTTTATTAACAATTTCTTATTTATAAACAATTGCTAACCACTTAATCTCCTTGATCACATTTCCCATGATCAATCTTAGCCATCAGATCTTCAAACTTGACTAGGTTCTATGTATCCTTTCGATCTGAAAATGTTTTACCTTGCCTCGGGACTTGCATTCCTTTCTTGGAACTTGCATAAGGTTATTGCGGTTCAATCTACGCTGTAGATCTTCCTGCCAATTTTCCTTTGCCATAGATCCTTAACAAACTTCATGCATGACATACCAGTCATTTATACATCTCCAGGTAATCATTTTCCTTTATTAAATAATGCTTTTATCCATCCCATGCGCATTGTCATAACTCGGTTGCAACTCGGTAAATACTAAACTTTACTCGGTAGACATTTCGCCTTCATTAACCGATATCGATAACCTTAGGGTTTACCGACTAGGTTCCTTAGGGTTTACTGACTAGGTTCTTTGCTCAGTGACATAGTATAGTATTAACCTTACAATCAACAACATATGTAGGACATCAAAACAATCTAAACATCATGATCTCATCATTTTCTAACTCGGTAATAGTTGCCCATTGAATAACATATTTCTCCCCTTATTCATCACATTCTTTCTGTGTCTTTTACCGACATCTTAATTCTCTTCTAATCAATCTTCTCAAGATATGGCAACATCATACTGAATTAGATAATCAATCTCTTGACATCAATGACAAAATAATGTTATAATGATAGTTATCATCCTTCTTCAGTTATATCAATAATCTTCAACAACCTTCTCAATATCCTTACTAAATGTAGCGTCCTAAAATTGTGACACTTGCAATTTCGATCGCATTTGGGTCTTCACGATGGCGATGCAACATGGAACCTGAATGGAGACCCCGAAACTTGTTCATGACATCAAAAACTGCATTTCTCAGCACCCTGGCCTGATCCTCCTTGCACCCTGCTATCCCGGGAGGTGGGACCATGGCGCCCAGCGCCCTAGTCCCTGGCCCTATTTTGGGCCCGATCTCTTATGGGGCTTCGGGTCTTTAAGTTTGCAAATCGGAAAATAATATTTCCTGGTTGGCCTAAGGTCGGGAAAATCAGTCTTTCAACCCTAATTGACAATCATATAAACTACATTTCCTCTCCCATTTTGGGTAGATGGAAAAAAGGCGGAAACGATATTCAAGCATTCAAACATTCAAGCATTCCTTCAAGCAATTGATCATTCTAAGTCTCCATTCAAGGCTAAGTGTTGCATTCAAGACAAGGATTCAACCATTGAAGAGGAGATCACTTACAACACATTACATACTACATACATTACACCTTCGCATGTAAGAATACAAACATTCTTACAACAAGGTATCAGTACTTGTTTACATTACAAACATTTACATTTACAGCATTCTCATTTCTTGGTTAATTCCAAAACTGGGGTTTGACCTAAAGGCAAACCCCTCATCCCTAACCCCCCAATCATCCTCTCTTTTCTGTGTGTAGGTTGCAGGTACGCGACTGTAATTGGAGATCTGGAATCCTTGTGCAGAGACGAACAGACCCACCTTCGTTTTGCGGATTTTTCGGAGGACCGTGTGCACGCTGGGCGCCATCGTCCCATCAACTTTTGCTCAAATTTGCAGAACAGCACCGTCTGGACATTTAACTGCTAATTCCAGGTCCCCAGCTTCATCCTATATTCCTATCTCTATTTATAAGTGAATCTTTCTCACTTTTCATGCATTCCTAGTTCAATCTTTCTATCTACATTTCTTTACAAAAGAGGGTATCCTTGATGTCTTAACCCTTGAAACTCATATAGAATCCAATCTTGCATTGTGTAGGATTGGATCTTGTGGGTTTCAACCCCTCTTTTGAATGTAAAGTCCTTCCTAAGTGAAAACCATCAACCCTAGTGACTCTCCCTTTCTCTCTCCTTGGAGTTGGGGAGGGGAGAATGACTAGGGTTCGATTTTTCCGCTTTACATTTTGGTGAACCCGACGTGAACATCCTCATTCTGATTATTCATGGTTAGATCTAAAAAATTTGCTTCCTTAATTACATTTCCATGTTTGATCTTTTGCAAATTTTAGAGGTTGATTGCATAAAAAACCCTAAAATTTTCTTTTTATTAATTAAGCTTGTGAAATGTTTAATTGTTAATGCTTGTCTCAGATCTACCCTTCTATTGCAAATTGTCAATTCATATTTGTGCTTTAATTCTGAAAATTAAGTGGTTAAGTGTCAAAACCCTAATTTTTAAAACCTTCTTGATTCAACCTTTGACTGATAATTTGACTGATCAAAACACCTCCAAATCGGCTATAACTTTGGATTCCGCAATAAAATCACAATATCTTTCATCCCTGAAAATTTGGAAAAAATTTGCGAGGACCGTGTGCACCCCGAGCGCCATTGTCCCCGACATTTTTTCTGAAATTTTGGGAGCTAGATCTTACTATATTTTTCTGCTAAAATCCAGAATTTTGGCTGATTTTATCAAATTTAACACTTTCAAAATTAAAGTCAAAGTTGGTCTAGCGATTGCTTGGATTGAGGCTTCTAATCATTCAAAAATCATTGAAATTGAAATTCCTATCAAAATTGTGTTTCTTACAGTCCTAAATCTGAAAAGTGTGTTAGCATTCATTCGAAATTTCAGTGTTTTATTCAAATTTTTGCAGTTTGTGACTTTTGAAATCAAGTGTTTAATTGCAACAACTTTGATTTCCACTTTCAAAATTGAATTCTGCATGAAATTGAGTCAACTTTTAAATTTCAAAGCCTGCATTGCTTTCAGTATTCCCTCTAAAATCATAAAATTCAAAATTTCAGTTTCCCTCTCTTTTTCAAAATTCAAATTTTACATTTTTGAATAATCTTGGTAGGGTTCAATTTTGAGATTGCAACTTTAATTTGGCCTATCTATAGATCGTAAAATCACTCAATTTTTTCAGATTAGCTTTAAAATCATCATAACTTTCATCCCTAAAAATTTCGGAAAAAGTTGCGAGGACCGTGTGCACACCAAGCGCCACGGTCCCGGACATTTTTTCTGAAATTTCGGGAGATTGTCCTTATTGCATTTAACAGCTTAAATCTAGGAGATTGGCTGATTTTATTGAAATTTGCTACCTCTAAAATTCAAAATCTTCTCTCTCTCTTTAGTGCATGAGTTTTACAACAATAAGCCCTACTTACACTATTCCCGTTAGACGAAGACTTAGAATTAAGTCTTTCCAAGGTGTAGTTACCGAGGAGATGGAACCTAATTTGAATGGCCTTTTTAACGAGGACATGGGTAATTCCTCTAATCCTCTTAATGATGAAGAAGCTCTCCATGAGGTTTCTGTAGAACAACTTTCAAAATTGGATAACCAATTTGATGATTTTCGACAATGGATGTCTCAAGAATACCCCGATAGCGAATTTCTTTCATTAATTGAGGGTCTAAAACGCATGGTTCAAAGTGATAAGAATGGAATTGATATTTTGCGTGGTATTGCACACATTGTGGATTCAAATGTGATGCCGATGAAAAGTTGTGCCGAAACCTTAGGTTATACACAACCTCCTACTCAAGTTAATCATTCTATTCCTTTGACGACTTCTATTGCTAGTATACCTACTTTTACATCAAGCATAATGACTACTTCAACACAAGACATTCCTCCTATGATCACCAGTCATGGGGGCAATCCCTCTTCTTCAATCAATCCAACTTCTTCATTCATTCCTTCAATGAGTGTTCCTATTATATCTCCACAAATAAACATGACGCAAGGGGGCAATTCATTTAACCATTCCATTCCTCCTTGTAGTGTTCCTCCTTTCCAATCATCTCCTATGACTAACTATTATAGTGTCCCGCCACCTTACTCTCTACCTTCTTTCAATAACATAACACCTCCATCACAATCTAACACGTCTAATATGAATTCTTCGACTGAAGCGACCATTAACAATCTTGCACAAACTGTCTCTTCTTTACAGCAACAAATTTCCTCTATGAATCAATCTAAGTTTAGTGTGCCCACATTTGATGTTGCGAGCCCACTTTCTCTTGACATTGTTCGAGCTATCCCCCCTAAACATGTTGAAATTCCACATTTGGAGCTTTATAATGGTAAGGGTGATCCTCTGACACATGTTAAGACCTTTCAAACAATATGTACCGATTTTGCTTATGACCAAAGGTTGCTTGCAAAACTGTTTACTAGAACATTAAGAGACAAAGCCCTACAGTGGTATTGCTCATTGCCTTCCTATTCTATTACTTCTTTCGAACAACTTGCAAATGCTTTCATTCAACAATTTCAAAACAATATAAGTCCTAAAGTTACTTTGATTGATTTAATGCATTGTAAACAAGGTGTTAAAGAAAAAGTGACTGATTTCATTGGTAGATATAAGCATTTGTATGCTCAAATTTCCTTTCTAGTGCCTGACAATGATATTCAAGGAATCTTTATTTCTAATTTACAAAAAGATATTAGAGAAAAACTCCTGTTTTCTGAGTTTACTTCTTTCCAAAAGTTGTGCGCAACTCTTCACAATTATCAACTAACTGTGAGTCAAATCGAACAAGCAAATCCTATGGCTCCGAGTGATAAGGGTGATAGTAGTCAACAACCATTTGGGAAGTTTAAACCGAATAGAGAGTCCATTAAATTCAATGAAAACATCATCAACAACAATGTGAATGCGGCATCAGGTGTGCCTCCTATTTCTAAGTTTTTCAAGAAAGAAAGAAAGTTTACTCCTTTGAATGAATCATTGCATAGTATTATGAATAAGTTATTGGAACAAAATGTGCTTACTCTTCCTCCTATAAAGCAAATAGATCCTGCAAAGATTAATTCACCCTATTTTGATAACAAATCTTTTTGTCAATTTCATCGTCAACCTGGGCATGATACTGAAAAATGTTTTGCTTTAAAGGGTAAAATTCAAGATTTGATTGATAATAATACTATCTCTGTTTCTGGGGTGAATGATAAAGGCAACACATCTGTAGCTCCTCCTAACCAAAATCTTAAGATTTTTACTGATCCATTACCTTCTCATACCTCTAATGCGATTGATACTACTGATTCCTCTGTCTCACCTGATGATCTTGTGTCTATGACTCCGAATGTGATTAACTTTGTAGAGCAGCAGAAAATCCCTAAAGAACTTTCCATCACCTTTGATTCTAGTGAAACTATCAGGGCACCTGATGGTCCTTTATATATAGTTGCAAAAGTCAAGAATACACCTTGCCGTGGAGTGCTTATTGATCCTTCTTGTACAGTTAATATCATTACTGAAGAATTTCTTTTTACTTTGCAATTGAATCAAGTGATCTATGATGAAACAAATGTGGTTGTGAAACTATTTGATGCATTTTCTTCTTCTGCAATTGGTTCTATTACATTGCCTATTGAGGTCCATAACAAATCCCTTGATGTGGACTTTGCTATTATTCCATCGTCCGAACAATTTCATGTGAAGCTAGGCTATCCTTGGCTATCTTCCATGAAAGCTATTGCTTCTCCTATTCACAAGTGCTTGAAATTTCCCCATAATGGTGAAGTTGTTACTGTTAATCATAGTCTCTTTAAACCAGCTGAAAGAACTTCTAGCGTTCCTATTGATTATTTTTGGCCTAAACAATTCCAATCTCTTCCGCCGCGAAGTGATCATCTTTTCAAATCTTATCAAAAGTGGAAAAAGGATATGATCCTATCTCTAAGTGAACCTAGAACACCCAAACTTGATATTCCTATCATTCTTGAGAAGGAAGTTCTTCCTTTGAAAGATAAAACCAATGTCTTTCCTCAAGAAGATTCCCAACCCATTCCTATGAATGTGACTATATCTATATCTAATAAACTTTCTAAAAGTAGACCTATACCTCCTCGTCATGATGGACTTGGTCTCCTTCCTAAACCAAATATTCCTCCTTTGTATGGAGCAGTTCCTCCTCCTTCCTCTTATGGAGAGAAGAGAGCTTCCTCTTCTCCTATTGTTCAACCTAAGAGACCACAACCTAAACACCCAAGTGATAAGGATGAGAATATTCCTCCTCCTCAATCTTCTCAACTTCCTACTAAGACTAGACGAAATCGTTCTGCACGTGAACACCGACGAAAGCGTCATCTTAGAGCTCAGGCAGCTACTTCTCAAACTTTGCAATCCCCAAAAATACCTTCAGCCAGTATTATTCCATTTTCTCCTCAGCCGACGATTGAGCCGAAATCTCCTAAACATAAGATGCATGATGGTCTTGATCCTGTGCGAGTTAAAGATCCTATTTTTATAAATCTTGATGATGATATAGATGAAAATGTTATTCATGATGAAAATGTTACTCCTGTTCATTCTGATAGTGAATATGAATATGTTGATGTTGATAACCATTTATCTAACGAATTTTCTAAAGCACTTATCCTAGCTCCTAGACAAGAACAACGTGGCTTGGGACATGAACATAGCCCTTGTTTGGATCTTGTGATAGCTCCATCTGCTGTGTTGGATGTTCCTCCTCTAGTGTGTTTCCTACCTTCCCGAAACATTGATCAGCAAGATCGGGGGGTAGATGACGTGCTAGACTAGTTCATTAGCATAGCAGACTCTCTCCTCCTCTCTTTTGTTACTTCTTCTATGTGTTATTCTCATTCTTCTATTTGTTGTCCTTAGTGTTGCCTACTTGAGGACGATGCAAAGCATTGAGATCTCTTTTGGTCTCTCTCATGTTGACTCAAAAGACACATGTGTTCCCTTCTTCTAGGCGACCTTCCTTGATTGGGGAATGAAGAACAATTATGCATACATACATATGATACACATGAATTATCATGCAACATACTGTCCCCGAGGAAAGCGAAGTCACCTTGTGCTTATCTCACACTTGGGGGCTAAATCCTTGTGATAACGTGCTCCTTTCTCATTTCTTATATGTATCACTACCTTAAAGAAATCACCCCCAGTGAGGCGTGTGTGATCGCTTTAACGTAGGGGGGCATACATTCCGTTCATATCTTTTCAAGATACTTGAAAATTTCTTGACAAATTTAGCTTTGCCTTGAAAATTTTTGATATCTTTCTTGCATGACTCATAGTGAGGGAACCTTACTACTGACAGTCATGGTTCTCCCTCGTGAACTTCCCTTTTACTTTGTCAATAGAAGTCGTAAGATCCTTAGTCCACTGGGGGCTTGGTGTATCTTGCCCCCTTGACGTGGTGAAAGTCTTTCAATGTTGTTTCCTTGTACTTTACTGGAAGTATTGGCGTACGCTTATACTCCCACTAAAGTGGGGGCTAAATGTAGCATCCTAAAATTGGGACACTTGCAATTTCGACCGCATTTGGGTCTTCATGATGGCGACGCAACACGGAACCTGAATGGAGACACCGAAACTTGTTCATGACATCAAAAACTGCATTTCTCAGCACCCTGACCTGATCCTCCTTGCACCCTGCTATCCCGGGAGGTGGGACCATGGCGCCCAGTGCCCTGGTCCTTCAGGACTAGGGCGCCCAGTACCCTGGTCCCCCAGGACCATGGCGCCCAGCGCCCTGCTCCCTGGCCCTATTTTGGGCCCGGTCTCTTATGGGGCTTCGGGTCTTTAAGTTTGCAAATTGGAAAATAATATTTCCTGGTTGGCCTAAGGTCGGGAAAATCAGTCTTTCAACCCTAATTGACAAGTATATAAACTACATTTCCTCTCCCATTTTGGGTAGATGGAAAAAAGGCGGAAACGATATTCAAGCATTCAAGCATTCAAGCATTCCTTCAAGCAATTGATCATTCTAAGTCTCCATTCAAGGCTAAGTGTTGCATTCAAGACAAGGATTCAACCATTGAAGAGGAGATCACTTACAACACATTACATACTACATACATTACACCTTCGCATGTAAGAATACAAACATTCTTACAACAAGGTATCAGTACTTGTTTACATTACAAACATTTACATTTATAGCATTCTCATTTCTTGGTTAATTCCAAAACCGGGGTTTGACCTAAAGGCAAACCCCTCATCCCTAACCCCCCAATCGTCCTCTCTTTTCTATGTGTAGGTTGCAGGTACGCGGCTGTAATTGGAGATCTGGAATCCTTGTGCAGAGACGAACAGACCCACCTTCGTTTCGCGGATTTTTCGGAGGACCGTGTGCACGCCGGGCGCCATCGTCCTGTCAACTTTCATTCAAATTTGCAGAACAGCACCGTCTCGACATTTTACTGCTAATTCCAGGTCCGCAGCTTCATCCTATATTCCTATCTCTATTTATAAGTGAATCTTTCTCACTTTTCATGCATTCCTAGTTCAATCTTTCTATCTACATTTCTTTACAAAAGAGGGTATCCTTGATGTCTTAACCCTTGAAACTCATATAGAATCCAATCTTGCATTGCGTAGGATTGGATCTTGTGGGTTTCAACCCCTCTTTTGAATGTAAAGTCCTTCCTAAGTGAAAACCATCAACCCTAGTGACTCTCCCTTTCTCTCTCCTTGGAGTTGGGGAGGGGAGAACGACTAGGGTTCGATTTTTTCGCTTTACACTAAATATCAACAATCTCTTGATATTGAAATGCCAACAATATTTCTTACTGTAATGCCAACATTATAACCTCTCTGTAGTCAGTGAGACTCTTTTGTAATGAGTAGTGTGCTCTAGGCAGTGTGTCGTCCATCATGTGCAGGCCCCTCATTTTATCACATACTTTCTATAGAAGTATCATCTGACTATGGGTAGGCTTCCCATCGTGGTTTTTCCCTTTCCAAGTTTTCCACATACAAATCATGGTGTTATATGGTATGGTTGCATTGTGTTGATTATTTGTTTCATTGTTAAGTTTTATTGCTTACCAGTATCTGTTTCTTCTTTACCGGTACTTAATCTGGTTAAAGGTTATTAAGTGGATTAAATGATATAATCTGTTAAAAACTGATTCACCCCCCCCCCCTTCTCATTTGTTCACCGGTTATCCTAACAGTATGAGCCACCACATGATTATAGGGGGTGCCATACAACATTGAACATATGTTCAATAGATAGTGCAAAGTTAAAAGGTAGAAATATCAGTGATGAACACAACTGTACATAAGCATCAATGATGAAGATAGTCATATAAGGAACAATAGTCATGTTCACTATCAATAATATTTAAGAGCAAATCAAATAGTATCATTGCATGTAAATGGAATGTCTAAGAGAAAGATAAGATACCCAACATAGAATGTGTCTATGATAATACTAAAGATATTTTAGTCAAGACACTTCATTGCAAGGTCATGAAAGGAATAACAACAAGGTATAAAAGACAGGGAAAATTATTTATAAGCAGCTACAAGAGATACAAAGATAGAGAAGCTATATGAAGATGATGACTTTTGAGGAGGAGACATAATTATCACAATGATGAAGGATGGTGCTTATGCCAAGCAAATACTAGTTTATAATCATGTATATATTGAGAAATAAAGAGTTTGAGCCCAGATAGCACCAAAATCTTAGAAAGTTGCTTGTAGTCATGCACAATGATGAAAAGATAGTGAATAATAAATGAGATTTTCAACCCTAGCCAAGAAAGGATAGCCAATCACATAGGGCAAGGGGGTCCTTCAATCTCAAGGTCTGTAACAAGATACAATCAGCTTATAGATAAGATATAGTTTCAAAGCCAAACAATAGTCAGTATGAGCAATATTTAGTGTTTGACAAGAATATAAAGAGGAACCGAAGGACTATCAATACATATGTCATAATTGTCAAATACAAAGATTGAAAGATCAAAGCAAGAGTGGTGCAAAAGCATTGAAAGATCAGTCACATTTAGAAAGAAGTCATGGTCATTTTCACTAGAATAAAAGAGACAACTCATTGTTGTAGACCCTAGCAGATAGAAGTCATAAATAAATTTGAGGTAATAATGCTTCAAAGCAGTCAAAGATCAACCAAAGAAAGACATATAATAATATGGACCATGAGTCATGACTTTGGCAAGGTCTCAAAGATCATTGTTGCAGTCCATTGAGTAATGAGAGACATAAGAACAGTGAATAGATGACTGCTACAAATTTGGGATAATTTTAGAAAGAAACTACATCAATCTTAAAGTTTTAAAGGTATTGGCAAATAATGCAATGGACGAAGCCATCTATGAAGCCATGAATACCATAAGATAGTGAGTGTCAAACCTAAAGTGCAGTCATAATATTCTATGACAGACAAAAGACATATTAGTTTCATGTTACCTAACCACAGTCACGATCATAGTGATGAGAATTGTAGACACATTCAATCAACATCCCAACCCATATTCGATGACCTTCAAAAGATTTATTAGAAATGTGAAAGTGAGTGGATAATATAAAGAGGAACCAAAGGACTATCAAGGAAACTTTTGCAGCCTCAAAGGAGTCATTTACCAATTGGAGGTAGTTATAAGAAACCTTGGATAATGCAGTCATCCATATACACAGTGATAGTGATATTTGTTACAGAGCATCACAAAGGAAAGGTTTTTTTCTTCAAAATGTCAAAATAGTCAATAAGGGGAATCTTGGTATGCAAGTGAAGGCAATCTTTAGGAGCCTTATGAAAGCCTCTAGGAAGTCACACAAATTTAGATATAATCACCATAAGAGAATATTTAAATCAAGAAAGAATAAGGAGCATGTTAATAGAATATAGTCTCAAGGACAAGCTTCCAATACACTATTTCAAAGAAAGACGGTGATGACAATCCATGAATGCATGATTATAAGGGACAATGGGCTTCAAAAAACCTAGTATTGCAGTCATAAAGTCACAAATGACAGAGTTTTACAATTCTTACACAACCCCATAAAAAGAAAGAATCTCTAGTGAATTAAAAGATCATGACTGTGCATAGTTCAAACTAATCACTATGATGGAATAACAATGATATTAGCCCAAACACTGAAATGTAGCCTTGAGGAGCACAATAAGAATGAAGACATAATCATCTTCAATAGAAGAGGGCAATGACCAGTGGAGAATATAGAGTGAAGAGATAAATATCATCAAGACTTACCCATAGGGCACACAGAGACAATCAGTCCCTTGAGGGCACAAGAGGGTGTCATTACCCAAGAACAATGTGATGATATAGTGAAACAAGAAAAGGGTTATAGTTAAATAACAATGAAAGAGAGGACAACAATGCATTAAAGATCACAACCAATCTGAACCATAGTTAGATGATATAATACATAGAGAAGCCTTTTCGCAGTCAAAGGTGAGCAGGTTATTCAACACAAGCTCAAAGTACCTAGTCAAATCAAAGAGAATAACGTGTAGCTCAGAGGCATGTAATAACCAATCATCAAAAGAGAAGTCACAATGATTACTTTGAGGCATTAATGGAAGATAAATTCACTCTTGAAAAGCCATATGACAGTAAGAGACCTTTTTTCACAGTCCATGAAGGAAAAAGACAGAGCCATTATTGAACACAAGGTGCAGATCTGAAAAATGGTGAACTTACCTTGTGTATCTTTGCAAAAATCCTCAATAGATCATCAATAGTAGCCACAAAATATAGTTCTTCGAGCTCATACTTAGCTCTTCATGATAGTAGCTCTCTTCAAGCAAACAACATAAAGGAAAATGAAATAAAAAATGAAATGTTTTCTTCTTTTGCACTTTTGTTTTAGGGTTATGAAACCCTAATAGGGCCCATAAGAAAGAGAGAGGCTTTTTGCCTTTATTTTCCTAAAAAATCCTTATTGTTATATCCAAGCCATATCATTCTTTTTGGCCTTGTAATTCCTCTAAGTGCTTTTTATAAACACTTATGGAATTATTTATATCATGTATCTAATGAAAAAATTGTAAATCTTTATTAAAAATGATGATATAAATCATTTTAATAAAAGTTATGTATCAATGCATGATAAGAGATATGCCGGTTTTCAAGAGATAGCAAATATGAAGGCCTAGTTAAGCATTAGTGCTTTTTTTGCATCTAGGAGGCAGTTGAATTGATTTGTAGAGACATGGAGTTAAAATAGGTGATTTGGTCACCTAATTGTGAGTTTAACTATAGTTAAAGAGTCCTAGTAGTTGGATTATTAGTCAAGGAGAAAAAATAGACACTTGACTACTTGATTCTTGCATTTATATCCCTTTTTTGGAGGGATTTTTAGTTGCATTTGACCCCTAGAAGTTTGTTTTCAAATTGAAAACTCTTGATGCAATTTCAAGGAGTTTTCTTTCAGTTAGATGGCTGATTTGGAGAAGAGATGACAACACATTTTGTTTTGGAGCCAAAATTTGAATTTGAATTTTTGGAGGCATTTTGTATAAGTTACTCTTCTTCACTCAATTTTCTAGAGCTCTGAGTTTTGTACCTATATTGGCATCAGATAGTCATACTTTGTAACTCATTTCTTATGAGTATTTCAGATTTTTATAAGCAGTTTTCCAGATTTGTAATGTAGAAAATTCCTTGTTTTCAATAGAGAAGCTGAATTCCTTCTTAATACTTTTTGTCTAAGTGTTATTTTTGTAAGCATTTTGATTAAAAGTTTGTGATTCTTTTATGGAATCCTTTATTTTTATCTTGGCTTCTTCAAATACTTAGCACAAAAGGTACATGTTATGATGCAGGTCTATGATTGTGTCAGCTATTCTGCTGCATTAAAATTGTGAGAACACCATTGTTTTTTTTTTTATGAAAATCAGTAAGATAACCTTTCATAAGAATAATTTTTTCAAACGTTTTTTTAATTTGTGAGTTAATGTAGCTTCATTAGTTGATTATCTTGTGAGTTTGTAAGCAGTTTTAAATTATTTATCTATTGGTGTATCACTTGTTAAGTAGTAGTTTTTTATTTTCTGCATATCTTTCTTACCCTTTTCGCAAGTCATAATGTCAGTTAGTTTAGGTGATAAAAAGGGACACCGACCTATAATTCAAAGGTCTACACTCACAATAGGATACCCACAACCTGAGAGTAGTTCCATGTTTCATGGTATTGCAGCGTTTTAAAACTTAGCATCAGGTACAAATCTCCATCACAACACTCATTTTTATAAATAAACAATATCCAAGATGCAACAAGAATTTCAACAATATGTTCTCTGACAAGAATTATGATCATAATCTAATACATCATCTACCATTACATATGAATACATCATGAATTTTACATCAACGAGCATAGCTCTTAACTACAATACAACTATCTCATGAATTTTAAAAATACATATGTCATGTGTATCATATACACAAATTTGCTACGAATAACCATCCACAAGATGAAGAGATAGAATCCACATCCACGCTCAAGAGAATCAAATGAAGAAAATCCCAATGGAAGAAGGCATCAAACTACCTGACTATGTGGAACTAAAGGAACCACACTCTGTGCTAGGAGATGAGAGAAGGTCCCACACACACTCTAGACCTAGGCTGACACCTAACAACCAAAGAGATACAACAACTCAAAAACCACAATTAGAAAGAAACACATATACAATAAGTCAAATCACATCACATGACTAAATCGAAAGCATAAACTCCCGGAGGCATATCAACAATCATGGCATAAGGAACAAGGACACATGTACGGAAGAGTTTCATCACATGCTATCCTCATAAAGAAGGCTGAATACACACATATATAACATCGGGATCTCCCCCAACACTATAGGATCTCCACCCGCACCCTTGATAGACATGTGGAACCATCTCAACCTATGAAAGAATCAAGAGAGTTTGGTTTACCATCTCCACGGTATTCCCAAGATCATCCCAAGTCTCCACTCAAGGGCTATGAGCTGGGGCACCAAATCCATTTTATTATCTTATTTAGGTGAGTCCTAATTACCCAACCCACCTAATTAGTTATTATGGTTATCACTTGTTTAAATCAAGAAAACCTCCAATGCGTTTCCTAATGGTCTAGACTCCAAGCACCCTCACAAGGAACTTCTTGGCAGCCTATTCTCTCATGACCTCGACTCTCACATGGAAGTCCACTCTCCCTAACCATGTTCCAAGACCTTAGGGTAAATAAAAAAATAACGTCAACAAGGAGGCTCAATCATAATATCAAGAAAATATCCACATATACATATGCAACAAGAACTAGACCAATGCCACAATGCCAACAAGAAGAACCAAGAGCCTCAAATCAAGTCAATAAATAAGAGAAAGGTATGATTCCTTCTTGCTCAACCATGAACAAACCAAATCCTTAGCAGTGAGGCACAAATCCTCTCATTGGAGCCATAACAGTATAAACCTCTACAGCAAGGAATATTCATCTTGTTGGAGCCATTCTAATATATATATATACATCCCTCAACAACAAGGCATTATACATCTTGCCAGAGCCAAAACAATAATTAAATAATTAAATATGAACAATATGCAGTACTGGAAATCACAAGGATAACAAAAATTGCCTCTGGTACGAAAAATAGACCCTAGAAAACCAACTCAAAAAGTCAAAATAATCACAAACATGAAACCAGGGCATATTAGCACATTCACCAAATAGTACAATGCATTCGTTAATTAGTTTAGCGCTTTTTCCCATCAATCTAATACTTTTACTTGGTATATCAATGCCTCTACTAAATTCTACAACACATATAAAGGCTTAAACAACGATTTTGCAGACTGTATTAGCACATACATATAAAAAAATGGTGCATATGCCAAAAGAACTAGTGCTTACATGGAACACAATAACACATACATAGTTTTTTGTGATTTTGCAAGAAGGTATAGTGCATTCATTCAAAACGGACTTAGAAATGAAAAAAAACAAGATTACGACAAGTCTAGAAAAATCACAAGTTCAACACACGATGCTGAAACCAAATCATATCAAAATGGGAAGTATAAACCAAAGGACCCATCAACAAATAAATGGATAATCGACTAAGGTGATACTATACTCGACTTGGCAACATCAGGGCACCAGTTATACACAAAGACATGCTCTCCTCAATAGAGAGCATTATAGAAGAAGCTCTTATAACACCAAGCCTTTCATCAAATTGGTTGAGCCAAATAGACAAAAATACACAATTCCAAATCAACTCAGAAGATAGAATCGGACACGACAAGCATATGAATGATAACAAGCCATTCACGACAATGTCTCAATAAATAAATTTTATAGAAATATATAGATATATTATTCTTCAAACTTTATAATATAAACTATGTAAACATTACTCCACAACTATTTTCAACTTCCCCCTGCAACAGACATTTCAAGCACGATGTAGACAATGTTTCAAAATCAAAATCAAAATGCAGATAAAAAGAAAGATCTCCAATTTGGAGGTATAGAAATTATGGAAATGCAACCTAATGATGAGCAATTCCAGGTCCAAATCCAGCCAAAGACAACCAAACTCGAAAAAAATCTAAGAATCCCCAAATGTAGAAAATTTCTCACAAATGCCAACCCTCGGGAAATCATAGGAAGCCAAATAAATAGATTTCCATCCCACAAACCAAAGGATATGTCGACCAATGAAAAATAATCTAAATACAATATTATTTACTTACCCCAAATCTTTCAACCAATAGCATAATAGGGTAGGTAGAATTTATAATATTTAATTAACCCCAAAAAGTAACAAGGGAAATATAATAATATAAATAACTAATAATAAATAAATAATAAATCAAGAGAAATATAAATAAATACCACAATTAAATATAAAACCATAAATTACAACATTAGAAATAATAATTAAACAATAAATAATAAATATACAAATAAACATTAAATTAATAAATAAATCTAAGCCACTAAATCAAGCTCAATAAATATTAATCAAAATAACATAATAAATACTAATAAGTCACCCAATAATAATTAAATATCAAAACCTTACATCAATTTAAGTTTAATTAAACTATATGAACCAATATTAATTAATTAAATAATCAAATACCCACAACCCAACATTGGGTCAAACATCACATCATAAGATACCAACATGACGACTCACAGCAAGACACTCAAACTGACAAGGATGACAACTTAAGTCTAGAGTGTATAGAAGGAACTCATGCCATCTCCAATCACCTTGCCATTAAGATGAAGACACACTCGGACCCGTGAGACCAGGTGGAGTCGATGTCTAGTACCTGCAAACTTGCAACCGCCAATAACCACGAGACAACATATACAATAACATATATCATAAATGATCAGGCAAGTGAGAGAGAATCATAAAATCATATCATGCTTGCAATGAGTGATATGACATTGTCTCTATCACAAATAGAATAGTAAGACAGTCATAATCAACATAACATCATCTCATCCAATATAATCATGAAGTGGGGTTAGCATAACCAAGATGCCAGCATAATCTCATAAGCAATATAATCCATCTATGAATAATGAATGCATATAAACCACCAAATATAGTTTTTCATCATCATAATAATTCAAGATATATCATCATCCACATAAGTCATCATATATCAAATGTCTATATGAAATGACTAGCAACATCAATAAGCATCTGAGATATACATAAATTCATAAGTATCAATCAAGTCATCACATAAGAGTCTAAATGAGTCTATCAATGCATAAATCAAAAGATGAATCGGGGAGGTACACTACATCATATTTCAATGGTTGTGTGAATGTGGATATTGGTTGTAATTTGACCTTGATCCATTCTCATACCTTACAATATATGAAAAAATCATGTATATTATCATCCACCTAATATCCTCATCCCCTCGCCTTGTCATCCACAAAACATGTCCCTTGTCACCTCCCATCCTTGTCATCAAAATATCATGTAACTTATATTTTGGCTATTTTTGGCATAGGGTCTATAATGGATCAACTTTTATGCAAATACTAAGTCAATTTAGGATTGTGCACTATGCCTCTTTTGGCAACTTGCACTCTCCTCTATGTGAGATTCTTCTTCTTTAACTATGATGTGGATCCTACTTCTTATTACATTTTGTGTATTTAGATTTCATTAAGTTTGTGTATGGATATATGTGTTGAGTGTTGGTGAAGTGACTAACGTTGGTGGTATTTTTTGTTGTTGTGGTGTGCTATTATTACAATGGTTAGATGGTGCGACTTTGCAAACCTAGGGATCCCTTTCTAAGTAGGGATAGACAACTGATTGTGTTTAATTTTTTATTATAGAGATTAGAAAACTCCCATTTTTGTCAAAATTGGTTCAAATCAAGTAGGTGTCTAAGTAGTGATAGACCCCCTTAATCAAAATTGGCCAATCAAAAGGATTTTGTGTAAAAGATAACACCAATAGTTTCAATGACTAAGAATATGATTTAGCTTGCTTCATTTGATATTGGTCTCCTTGTCCAATGACATGGTTTATTCTAGTGTTATGTTGGGTGATAAAATATTTTAGTTTGAATTTTCAAATTTATCTTCTTGAAGAATGTTAGCTTGTCGAGGAAGAAACTTTTCATTTATTATAAGGAACAAAAAAGAGATTTAGCCCATTTGTAATGACTTAAAGGTTGAGTGGTAAAGAATTTAATATTTTCCATAATTGTTCGCATTTGGAAGTATTGAGTGTGGACGCCTCTTTGGATACAAGCCATCTAGTGCAAGCTAAGAGTTGAGGAGTTCAATATCATTTTCTTTGGAAGCGTTTAGCATTTTTTAGATGCCCTCTTTGGATACAATTCATCTAATATAGACTAAGTTTGGAGGTGTTCAATAACAAGAAATTCTTTGATCTAATTCTTGTTGTAATGGTTTTGCCTCAAATATTGATGGCGAGAAGGAAAAATTCACAACTATAGATATAGATGATTCAAATGTTAATTCTATTAAAATGATTGATAATTTAATGCTTATATATAAAATTACATTATTATAAGAAATTAAAGCATGAAATACCTTATCCAAGTCATCAATTGCCCTCGTTTTAATTAGAATTTAATTTGTTTAGGGATGATGCTAGGTCGGTGACAATCATGCGGAAAGCTTTCCTAGTCACTCCACACGCGCTCTTTACTCGCCAAAATTATTTACCGCGCCTCACGTTATTTACATTTCAAACAGGCAGAAGCCATTATTGCTTTCACGCTTTTTCCCACTCCTTTAATTACCATACCCCTGTCGCGCATTGTCTGCACGATTTATACCATCTATTTGAATGCCTTCAAATTTCTGAATTTCTTTTGCAGCGATTTTTATTTCGGTTTTGGTGAAGAAATGTCTCAACCTGAGTTGCTGACAATCGATTTCTTGGGAATTGGAAGTGATAAGAATGATAGCCCCCAATTGGATTCCGCCATGGATTGTCACCAGCAGCGGCGATGTAAGTTATTTTGTTCCGTCATACAAACTCACTTTTTTCGACTTACCCACTGAAGATTTCTTACATTATTCTCAACGAATCCAGCAATGCAGTCATGCCTGCGAAAAATAAAACCTCACATGCTGCAACAAGTTCTTTCGCAAGAATGTTTCAGCAATTCAGGGTTTTCTCCCGCGGAGATTCACGATAAGGTTTCTGAGGGAATTAAGACCTTGGATTTGTTTCCGCAACACAGTCTAGGGTTTCAATTCAACGGCAAACAGGACAAATATCAATTGCCTTTGCTGGATACACAAATTGAATTTCCTAAAGGTGCGGCTGCTATGGATTTCAGGCCTCCTACCGAACAATCATCTTCTCAGCTGACGATTTTCTCCAGCGGGACAGTCAATGTCTACAGCGATATTTCTTCTGGAAAAGTAAGTTTGTTTACTTCAGCCTTTAAACATTATGGAGTTTGAGTTTCCTTTCAGGATTTAGCTCATATTTTCATTAATTCTCAGGCAGGGGCTATAATGATGCTAGCCGCCGCTGGTAGTGGAAAGGCTTCGCCTTCTGATCAGAGCGTATCCTCCACTTTTGTTTCAAAGATTTCAAATTCTCTGCCTGTCCTGAGAATTTTAAGAAAAGGTGAGTCAAATCCGGAAGGATCTACAGATTATACAAATCAAAATCCCCTTGTTGACACAACAAATGCTAGCAAGTGTTCGATAGGCTGTTTCCTTTTTTGGCCCAAAATTTTTGTGGATTTGTAGAAGCGATTATTCTGTCCATTACTCTTTGAAATAAATTTATGTGTTCTCTTATATATGAACATATAAACTCTATTTCAGTCATTTTAGACTGTAAACAATTTTACTGTGCAATAACAGCAGATTATCTTTGCTGTGCAGAACTTCCAATGGCGAAGAAGTTATCACTTCAACGTTTTCTGGAGAAACGGAAGGACAGGTCTGTAAAGTTTCTTGCTTAATTTGAGATGAAGTTAAATGTATAAAAGATAGGAAAACTAAACTTTTAACGAATTTGTGCGCAGGCTTAACAGATTACTTCCTTACTTGAGCTCGTCAAAGAATTCTTCACTAGTTTGTTAGGAACTTTCTGGGAACGGCAGAATATGTTGGTGGCAAATGTTGGATCATGATTTTCACGAGTTTGACTAAATCTCATTTATTGGAACTGTGTGGGTCCTTAGGCTTGTCGGTATTTTGAAATCCAAGAGAAAAATGGGTTTCCAAATTTCCACATTAAGGCATTAGGTTTTCATAGTTGAATGATCAGTGTCATAACCTTCTTCAATCTTAATTTAGTATATTTAACAATTAAATAATGAATGGTAATTTTATAGTTTTTATTCATGTGTAAAATTTTATTTTTATTAGATTTTTTTAAAATGATTTGATGTTTAACAATAATCTAATATAATAATCAAACATTCATATTTTTATTTATTGACAAATTTTCAGATACATTGATGAATTATGAAAACTTAATAACATATTGGTATTCACTATATTGTATTTATCTTGAATTTTTTTATTGTTATATGTGTGTGTGTTTTGAGAGGATTACACTTTTAGCACATTAAAATTTTGTTATATCTGATTTGCTAAGGTTTGTTGATACATTTTTTTTTTTTAAACAATTGAAATTGTAAGATTTGTTTATTCATCCTTATGGCAACCCAAAGATCATCTACAATCAAAACACCTTTTTCACATAAAGAAGCAATTTTTTTGCTATGAAGACTTGGAATTTATTAGATGTAAATAAATAATGATATAATATAAATGATACATCTTTGTTGTATAACAATGATGAAACCCTAGGATTAAAATAGATTATTACACATGTCTTAATCTTTTGACATAAAACACAAAAAACACATGACCTAAGGAAGCTTAGCTATGTAACTCTGAATAGAACCTAATAGTAACTAGTTAGATAAAACACATTTTTTACACAAAAAAAATGTATAATAAACTAGTCCGAGTCAAATATATTTTGTGTGTATAGTAGCATTTCTTGTTGAGGAGCATATACTACTCATTGCTTATGTATAGTCCAATGTTGTGTCATAAAATAGGGCATGCATACATATAATGTGTTATAACTCCACACAATGAAAAGGTGTATTAAACATATGTGAAGCATTATCTTGAAGAATCTTTGTAAAACTATTGAAACTTCCACTTAAGAATTTTTGAGATTGCATTCCTATGAGTGAGATATCTTGGCACTATGGTAGCATGCAATAAAATGTGCAAGAAGATGGACAAGAGATGCAATGAATAAAGTATTTTCTATAAATTGATGATTCAATCATGGATGTAGGATCTAATTAAGGAATGTCCAACCATATAGTGAAATAAAACAATTCACAATTACATAGTGAAAATATTAATTTGATATAGAAAAATAATGATAATTCTTTATTGATTCATAGTCAAGAATAAGTCAAGTTTTCTAAAATGAAATTTCAAAATGTTGATTATAAACAAGTTATTACAAATTTTGAATGAACTTACAATAGAATTTCATATCCTCACTCTAACTATCTCACTCTATCGAATTCCTTTATGGCACTTCCAAATGTTTTTGAATGGAGTTTTTGCATTATCCTCAAGCCTTGTGAATGATTTTAGTTGGCTCTACCATGGTACAATGTCCAATGTCTTGATGAAGCATGTAGCTGGCCATACATGTAAGTAGAATCTCCATGATTAAATATGATATAATGTAAAAATCAATGTAATGAATACAAAAAATACCTTAGATTCAAGGTATCATGTGATGTGTTCTTATGTTGTCATAACTACATAAATATACTAGCTAATTCACAAGTAAGAAAATTGAGTATCAGTTTATCAAGCTTAGTGAGATTCAAATACCAAGTTTTTTTTGGGTAGTGATCATGCCATTTTGAAATGGTAAATATATTATGATTGATTTCTATTTCTACAAATAACATAATTATGTGTGTTCCAACATTATTTGTATGTGTTCTATGTAGGCAATAGTGTCATATAATTAATGTGGGTGCCTTCTCCTCTTACACATTTGAATTTAATGTTATATAACTGAAATAAGATTTGAATAGTGTCATATAATTGAAATAATGTTTTCTGTTTTTAAGGATGCCTTTACCTCTTAACATTTGAATAATTTCATATAATTGAAATAAAATTTGAATCGTATCAAATAATTGAAATAGATATTGCTCTCCTTTCTTGAAAATTCTTCATAAAATATTACTAAGAGATGTGAATCTATTGATGCACTACAAACTATTAGGATGCACATGGATTCCTCATTGGTTTGGATCCCCTTGTCACACAAGTGGAGAAAAAAGAAATACCATATGTTTGAGATCCAGAAGGACCTATAGATTATTCAAACCAAAGGGGCCTTGTTGACATACCAAAAGCCAGTAAGTGTTCGACATGACATGACATTACGACGTGATCGGCTGTTTCCTTTTTTGGCCCAAATTCTTGTGGATTCTTGCACGAGATCATTCTGTCTGTTACTTTTTGAGAAAAATTATGAGATTTTTTATTATCAGGTATAAACTCTATTTGAGTTAGTGTATAATGTAAACAACTTTACTGTGCAATGACATCAGATTGTCTTTGCTACGCAGAAATTTCAATGGCGAAGAATTTAGGACAGCGAGGAACTTTCTCGGAACAGCAGAGTATGTTGGTGGCAATTGCTCGACCATGATTTCCATCTTACATATCATGGATTTAACACCTATTGGGACTGTGGGTCCTTTGGCCTTGTTGGTGTAGTGAAATCCAAAGGAAAACTTATTTATATATATAGGAGGGATATTTTAGAGATATCAGAATTTTGTTATACCTACTTTCTTAGGGTTTCTTATATACATTTTAATTTATAAACAATTGTAATTGTAAGAGTTGTTGATTTAATCTTATAGTAGTCTAAAGATGATTTGCAATTAAAACATTTTTTCATACAAGAGATAAGCAATAGATTTGTTATGAAGGCTGAAATTCATTAGATGTAGATGAATTATGATATAATATACAATAATAAATCATTATTGTAGAGACAAGGATGAAGTCATAAGATTAATTTAGATCATGGCATGCATCTTAATGTTATGACATGGGACATAAAAAATACATGAACTAGGTAACCATAAAGGAACTAGTGCAAATGGAACCTAAAAAGTAACTATTTAGAGAATATAGATTTTTTACAACAATAATGAATAAGAAAACATGTAAATCTTCAATAAAATTGTGAATCTATCACCCATTCATATAATGTCATGACACGTTTCTAATTTCAGTGGTTAGATAAATTGATCTGACTCAAACCTAGGATAAAGGGTGAACCCACAATAGTGGGTTACACTTTTTTGGACGAAAGATTTTGTATCAATTTGGGTGAATTCAATTTTCACCACCTTCTATCGAAAGTTACTTTTGATCGAATATAAAATTTAATTTCGATCAAAAGTATTAAATAAAATACTTTCGATCGAAATTAAGTTTTGATCGAACGTGTTTAATTATTATTTTTTATTTATATTAATTGGGTTTGATCGAAACCCAATTTTTTAGGGTTTTTTATATAAAAATGTTGCCGCTGAAAATGACAGTATTGTCATTTCGGGCGAGCGAGACTTTGGACTGGGCACGACCGAAAGCGAACCTATGAACAGTCACCCAATATATTTGGTTTTTTTTGTTTTTAAATGCGATATTTTATTTCTATATATACATATATATACTGATATATATGTATATATATACATATATACAAGTATATATATATATATATATATATATATATATATATATATATATATATATATATATATATATATATATATATATATATATATATATGTATGTATGTATGTATATATTTGTATATATATGTATATTTACATGTCTATATACAAATGTGTATATATATGTATGTGTGTACAAACACTCACACACACACACACATAAATATATAATTAGAAAATGTACATATATGTACATATATATGTGCAAATATATATATATATATATATAATTTGAAACTGTACATATATGTTTTACTTTTCATGTTAGAAAAAAATGTACAATGTTTTGATTAATTAAAAACAGGTTTTTGGGAGGAACTCGGAACCTTGATTACATAGCAGGAAAAAGAAAAAGCATTAAAGTGACTAGAAATAACAGTGCCTGGACACCCAAACAAAGATCAGATCCCCAAAAAACAAAAAGGGATCACAGACAAAGAGAACAACACAAGATAGCTAGAGGACATCACAAATACAACACCGAGACAACTAGATATTTCTTACGAGTTCTTCTGCATGTACCACCATCTGCTTCATATTGACCGCATAGTTCTTCATATCATCGATCTCTTTTTCTTTGATGCCCACTTGTTTCCGACTGTTGGCCCTTGTTCTCTTTTCATGGCCCGTCTTCTCTATTTGTTCCTTCTCATCTTCCTTACCTTTGATCTGTTCAAATTTGTTTATCAACATATTAACATGATCAACAGTGGCCTTAAGATTCTAGAAATTTTGCTCAACAATCTTCTTCATAGTTAATTCCATCTTATCTACCCTATTGACAAGGTCGTTCAAGTCAATTCCCAGACCTTTATCATCTCTGATTCCTTCTAGCTCCTTCACCTTCTTTTCCATTTCCAGAATTTTATTGACCATTGCCTCAATAGCTTCAGCCTTATTAATGACCATCATTAATTCTTTGACATTTTCAGAAAGAGGCTTCTCACCTATGGTTTCCCTTTTGATCATGTTGAGATCAGTCTTCAATTCGCCAATTTCTTTCGCCATTTTGCTTGTGACCTCACAGAAACCCTTGATACCATCATTTCCTATGGCTCCTTGGCTGACATTTTGATTGCCCCTGTTGTTCTCTTGATCTTCATTCTGCATTCTCTGAGTGTTTGGATTCTCCCCATAGTCAGCTTCTTGCATTTCATCTTCCTCCTTACCCTTGTTCTTGTCCATTTTTTCAACCTCAGAGTCCTCATCAGAAGAGACAATAATCTTCCTTTTCACCTTATTTATCCCCTTACTGGTCTTCTTGCTCCTCTAGCTTTGCTTCCCCTTCCCCTTTCTTGTCTTTCTCATTATGATTTTATCATCAAACGAATCCTCCTCAAAGTCCGAGACGTCAAACTCCACAGTATTCCCCTTGCTCTTTCACTTGGTCTTCCCCTTGTTACTAAAATCTTCAGACTCACCCTCAGTTTCAGAATAAAGATTGAACCCACTATCCTCACTTTCAGTTTTATCATCCCTAATTTATTTGCCTTTACTGATGGGTTTCTCAATAGTTTTCCCTTTCAACATCTTATAAACTAAAACCATTAAACCCTGGTGTAGGGCATGATCTTTTTGAGAATCCTTCTACATTTCACAAATAGTATGATCCATAGAGCATGCAAGATAGTACGACAGACTAACCTTATCACCATGGTGGAAGTGGTTGAGAAGCACGAAGTGATGCCAATAAGCCCTTGTGAATCTCCCATCTAGAGTAATGTAGTTGATGGTAGCAAATAGCACAAACCTCCACGACCTACAAATGTGCTTAGGGAAATAGTAGGGATTGTCCGCCTTAACCAATTTTCTTCTTTCTCCATCTATAATAGGAAACCTATCCACGGCCTTGTTGGACACACTTCTATCTTTGTAGAATTGCATACCATCTTTTACCATAACTGTAGCTTCTGCAATGACATCCTCATCTACTTGCATCATCTGGGTGCCAACAAGAATCTTACCACTCTTCCAATTTTTTATGAAGTGCTTCGTGACAGTAAGGTCTTTGCCACAAAGCCTTTCCATAAAAACATTCAAACCTCCATCTTGAAGAATCTCCCATACATCTTTGTTTTTCTTCCAATCTGAGCAAGAAGCCAGTTCAAACCTCTTTTTATTGCCCCCCATTTTATCCTTGAATTCCCACTTCTTCCTAATCGCAGCTTATTATTTTCTCTGCAAGCTGTGTGGAAAAACCTAACAATTTTATTGTTTCTATGTAGAGCCACCCAAAATCCATGCCAAATAAGTATGATATGACAGATAAAACAAGCCTCGTCATAGTTGTGATCAATCATGGACAAGTGAGAATAAAGGATTAGGGATTATGATTAGTTAAGACACGTTGTTTCATCTAGATCTGATCCAGTTCAAGCAATGCCTTCACCTCACACTTGAGATTACTCTCACCATAAAGGGTAATAATTTTGTCAGAGTGACAAGCCAGGTTGGCAGTCCAGTTAACACATTTGTTAGCTTCTCTATAAGCATGTGTAAAAATACATATTTCAAAGGTTTTACTTATATCCTTCGCAGTTTCAATGACATTGTGTATAGACCAAGAAGGCAGAAAAACACTATTCAAGTAGTTAATTATGTTCAGAGAGTCTCCGTCAACCCACACTTTTTTGTAATTTGAATATTTAGTAAGAACAAACCCTGATAAGCAGCAATGGTCTCCGCAACATGATTGGTTTGGTGACCTATAGGAATACATTTAATAGCTTTACATATTCCCCATTCATCTCTTAATACCACACCACACCCTACCTTACCAGGATTACCCTTGGAAGCTCCATTGAAATTGATTTTCATCCATCCTTGAGGAGGGCCTTCCCATCTCACCTCGTCTCTAGGATTATCATATATGGTTTCACTCCCCTTTAATCTCCAATTATTAAAAATGATGTTATCCCCTTGATCTTTGGGCTTCATTATTCCACCTGTTATGTAGAGATTCTCCACCATATTTCTTTTGATTTTATCAAATAATATGGGCTTTTGATGCCTTATCTCTGAACACTCTATAATTTATCTCTTTCCATATTCCCCAACAAATATGTGGTAAAGAAAATTTCCATAGCAGGTTAACTGAATTATTCCTAGAGGGGTGGACCCAGGAATTGAAGACATCTTGGATAGCTCCAGGGAAAACCCAATTGATATTGAAATTGTCTAGGCATCTGGCCCAAATATCCACTGAGAAAGGACAATGGATAAACATGTGATTAATGGTTTCCTCATTCTGCATACAAACATGACAAATACTAGGCAAACACAAGCCTCTTGTTTTGAGATTGTCAGTCATCAGAATCTTGTTTTTCAGAACTATCCAGAAAAAATATTAATTTAGGGTATAAGACCTTTCACCCAAGCCTTAGCCCAACAAGGGCTTTCCTGACTAGAAAATTGCTGGAAATAAAGAGAGGATACAAAAAATTTACCATCAGCAATGAGTTTCCAGATAAGTTGATCCTCATCATCAATCACCACCATAGAGTTCATTATTTTATTCAAATTCTCAAGAGAAGGATCAACAATGGATAGGTCCTTCCACTGTCCTAAATTACAATAGTCAGCCACAATGGTACCAAATTTTTCCTTACACTGATCCTTAAACTTGCTCCAATCAGGATTGGCACTAATGGGAGAATCTAACAACCAAGTGTCTTCCCAAAATTTAATAAAATTGCCCCTCCCCACCTTACATTTCACTCCTTTGAGTATTATGTCTCTAGTTCTTGTGACATTTTTCCAGATGTTAGATCCAATCGGAATTTCTTTAGCCTTGAGGAAACTATGAAGGGTCGGAAGTTGTCTTTTGTACTTATTATCCCATATCATTTTCCACTCTCCCTCAGTTTTATAACCTCTCCATATCTTCTTAGCCATGAGAAACTAAATCATATCCCTGATTCTTCTAAGACCAAGTCCACCTTTTCTTATAGGTTTGCACACCTTATCCCATGCAATCAGATTCATTCTCTTCTTTTCCTCAACCCCAGTCCAAAGAAAGGTTCTTTGGACTTTTTCAATAGCCTCTGCAAACTTAACATGAATTACTAATGGCATGTAAAGAGGAATACTTTGGAGAGTAGAATTCAGAAGCTGGACCTTTCTCGCTTGACTAAGAAAAGAGCCTTTCCATCGAGCTAACTTCTTATGAACTTTATCCACCAGAGCACCCCAAAACATATCAGGAGGAACCTGACATAAAGGGAGCCCAAGATAGGAAGCAGGGAGATCCCCAATTTGACTACCCAAAATAGCACTAATCTTTGTCTGTCTTCTCTTAGGAGTATTTATGAAATAAACAGAACTTTTAGACCAATTAATTAGTTGACTAGTTGCACTCCCATATCTATCCAAAGCTTTCTTTAAGCTTCTAGAATCTTTCACATAAGAGTTACCCATAATAAGTGAATCATCCACAAATTGTTGATGGGAGCACACTTGGTTTGTAGATGAAGGTTTAAGCGCTCTAAAATCTCCCTTCTCAACAAGATTTCCAATAAGTCTTCCCAAGCATTTTACCATAATTATAAAAAAAAATAGGAGAAAGAGGATCCCCCTGTCTAAGACCCTGGAGGACTTGAAAAAAGGTGAGGGAGACCCATTGACCAACACAGAGAAATAATTAAAGGAAACCAATTGCATAATAAGATAGCTGCTTCTTGGACAAAATCCAAAGGCTGAAAGAACAGTCTACATAAAGCCCCAGTCAACTCTATCATAGGATTTGGATAAATCAAGCTTCAGAAGAAAACCTTCTTTTTTGGCCCTAGAAAGAGAATGAATGTTCTCATGAACCGTTATAATCGAGTCCAAATTTTGCCTCCTGGCGTCAAACCCACTTTGCTGGGGAGATATGATCAAGGGGAGCAAAGTCAAAATTCTAGAAGTCAAGACTTTAGAGATGATCTTGTATAGGGAATTACAAAGACTTATAGGTCTAAAAAGATCCATGGAGTCAGCCCCCATCTTCTTAGGAATAAGAGCAATGAAAGTACTATTCAATTCTTTTAGAATTCTCCTGGCACCAAAGAATTCTTTCACTGCACTGGACACCTCCCTTCCAACAATATGCCAATACATCTGATAAAAAAACATAGGGTAGCCATCCGGGCCCGGGGCCTTATTACCATCAAAAGAATTGTCAGTCTTCAAAATCTCATCATTAGTTGGGATAGCAATAATATAGGAATTCTGGTCAACATCCAAGATAGTAGGGATGCAATCCAAAAGATCCCTTTGAGCTTGAGGGTCTAGATTCTGATCCTTAATCAAAAGATTGGAGAAAAACTCCGAAGCGGCTTTCCTCATGGCATCTTCATTATAATCAATTCTACCATGGACTTTAAGCTGAGAAATCATGTTGATTGCCTTGTGTTTCAAAGTGGACATATGAAACTATTTGGTATTTCTTGTAATGCCCCGCCAAGAACCCTAAAGGAAAACAACACAACTAGGCAACTAAAGGGTGAGATATTTTTTTTTGAAAGATGAAGTGCATTAACTATAACTATAGCACATTTAAATAACATAGCGGAAGTCTAACACATGATTTACTAAGGGTTACCAATGAAGATTAATTTGTAGATTATATTAACACCACAGTTAATCCAATTGTCCATTTAATTAGGTAAATTAAATGCTTAAGGTTAAAACTACACATACATCTAAATTCCATAATGAAAGAACCAAAGTATTCCAATGCATTTATTTATCCATATTTCACTTAAACATAAGATCAAAGCAATTGAATTAACATACATTCCACTGACATAATATTACAATATCCATAAATACATGGCTACCAAAAATACCACGCAATCCACAAGTTACAATATCAAGGTTACATAAAAGTTTGATATAATGACCACAAGGTCTCAACTGAACAATGACCACGAACATGAGCTGGTAGATGAACCACGAACCAAGAAACACCAGCGAAGCCTTTCCCTGCCTGAAGATATAATCTAGAACATCCAATGGGAAGTGGCACTACCACTCGACCATGTGATCCCAAAATGGAACCACCCCACCGTGCTAGGAGATAGTAGAAAATCCTCAAGCAAGCAAAATAAGAGAAGTATGAAAGAACTACATGACTCCGCAAACATCCATGTGACTCAACTCACAAACACTAGTGACTCTAAGGAGAGAGTTTCATCGCATGGCTTATGGTGGTTACCATGGTAGGCCTCCATAGGTCCCGCCCCCCATCCTAGGTTATCCAAGTAACCTATCACGAACCTCCGGCTCCATCTAAGTCTCATGCAGACCCTACCAATCCTTTCGTGAAGACAAGGTGGTAAGTTTTCTATTCCAAGCCTTCTCACCACATCCTGAGCCTATACAAGCACTCAACCATGTGTGAGGCACATTATCTTAATTAATATTTAATCTACCCACCCCCTAATCAATTATTAGGTTATCACTTCTTAATTGACTTTCGACGGGTTATCCTGCCATCCACTTCAGGCGTGGCCCCCGCTCAAAAGCCACTCTCTCTCAAAGGACACTAACAGGAAAGGTCTCTCTCTATGAGAACTCTATGGCGAAATAGACAACCATACCTAATCCTTAAAAACCACAAGTGAAGGTTACACAATTACTAACCCAGGATTAACCATTTGGAACAAAACACACAATGGCTCATATCAACAAGGTTATACAACAACACTTGACCAAGGAGATATAACAACATATGACATAATGACAACTGAATCATAGTTGCAACAAAATTAAACTTGACTGCAAACACCATTTACACAAGATCCTAATACAGGCAATCTTTTATTTAAACAGCCAAAAGCATAAAATACTTGCAATTAAAGATTTTCTAGAAAATAAGGAAATACAACTATATTAATACAAGGAAATCAATGTTGTCATTTGTTCAATAAGGTTCAATCAATTCACATAAGAATTACTCTCCTAATGTGTTTCCAAGAATAAATATAAAATCTAAAAATTACAAGCTTTTCTGAAAATACCCAAACTTTGAATTAATTATCTAAATATATAACATAATTATATGAATACATATATATACATCGTATATATATTATATACTTATAATCATATTACAAAATATATATGTAAACTCATGAATTAATTTTCACAGTATTAAAATAATACTAAAATAATATAATGCCCATAATAAAAAAACAACTTATGTATAAATATATATAAATACACACACACACACACACACACACACACACATATATATATATATATATATATATATATATATATATATTATATATAATAAATTAATTAAAAAAAAAAAACCAAATTATACATCCCCGACACGAAAACTGAAAGTGCCCATGTCCAAAGTATATATAGGGAAAAGTGAAATCAATAACTCCCTGCTACCCACGGTAGTACGTACTACCGTAGGTAGTACATGCTACCCTACGGTAGCACTGCTACCGCCCTAAACCTTATATATATATATATATATATATATATATATATATATATATATATATATATATATATACTACCCTACGGTAGCACTGCTACCGCCCTAAACCTTTTATATATATATATATATTTTAAGTTTTCAATAGCACAAAACTTACAATGAATTTCCTTATTCAATAAAAATTATTTTCTAGAATTTAATTAAAACAACTTTTTTTTTTTGAGAATGATTGAATAAAATAATTTCCCCATAACTTCCAAAACCCAAATTAATTTAATTAAAATAAGATCTATTACTATAGCAACTAATTAATTACTCAAAGATTACACAAATATTGATAGAACAACCATAGCCAAATATCGAAACCAAAAAATCAAACAAGAGGGAATATTTTCTCTAGTAAATACCATTTCTCCCAAATCTTGCAATTTCCATGCACCATAAAAATCTTGGTAAAATTTGCCATATTAACTATTCCCAATCTTCTCAAAAATTTTAATCTATAAACACCCAAGAAATAACATCTTTCCATAAACTAGAAACTAATTTTAGGAATGGACTTTAGCCAAGAAAAGGAAATAATTAGACATGATTTTAGATTTGACAAACATTGTAACACACACATCATTCAGAAAGAGGAAATAAATAAAAATATTCTCTTTAAAACAAACGACCAAAAGAAGCCACCCAACTTGGTATAGCTTTCCTGGAAGAAATTTGTAGAAGAGAATCAATCCTTCAACAAGCTTTCAACTTATTTCTCTTCACCTAAATCCCTGTCTCTTTCTCATGACTCCCAAAATAAAAGACATATTCCCCTTTTTAAACTAAAATTCTAGGTTACATATATTTTTCCCAAAAATCCCTAATATTTAATTTTAGTAATAAAAGCAATTTTATTTTCTTTTCTAATTTCTTAACAAAGGAATAAGTTAACATGCAATAATTAAAAATCATTTTTCTTTCTTTTCTTTTCTCATGTAAATTAATTAATTTTCTAAATAAAGAAATTAAAGCAATACTTTAATTCTAAATAATTTTTTTATTCATTTATTTTTTTATTTATTTAAAATTCTAGGAAACAATAAATGAAATTAATCTAATTTATTTTTGACTAAAATTTAAATAAAATATATTTCTAATATCATGCAGCTTGCAACTTAATTTAGTAATTTCTTTTAATTAATTAAATTTATAATCTCAATGCATAAAATACATAATTCCAAAATACCAACTATGAGATAAATCCATAAATTTAATTGATTAATTAAATCTATTAAAACACACAAAGTGAACAATCCCCAAGCAAAGACTTAGAAAAAGTCAAATGACAATACACGAAGACCGAACAAACTGACAGGAAGACCAACTGACAACACTCACAAGAGTGCAATTGAGTAAAATAGGATCAACTACTACCTCCTCCACTTCCATCGGACAATATAAGGCACGCTCAGACTTGTGAAGCTAGGTGAAGACAATACCCGGTACTTGTACCTACAATATCCTGCATCACCGAACCACGAATGCATATATACAATATAGGAAACACTGCATGCACACTGATGAAGGAGAATCATGATGTTCCTTGTCTCACCGAAGTGAGTGAAGGAAAATCATCCCCTTGCATCCAATACACTCGTAGACACACAACATATAATTTCACATTGCATAGATAAAGTAAAGTGTCAGTACATAGCAATAATCCATAAAATGCCATAAATCACAAGTACTAAAATACTGCAAATAAATTATGCATCTCATATCTAGATAAAGCATGAAATAATGTCATATAAGTCTGAATAACACATCATGGTAATGTATTCACTGAAAGTAAAAAATAATTAAATATGAGTCTAATGAGTTCCAACGAGTAGGGGTACTACATTCTCCCCCCCAAAACTAGGCTTACTCCTGGAAGCCTAAAACAAATAAGAATACAACTCTCTCATCTTCGCTGCATCATTTGGGTCCCATAGGACCCTTACCTAGTCGATGGTGCGACCCCTGAGGATCAAATCCTGACACTGAAGAATGCGCACGGGCTCCATGGAAAGTTGCCCGTCCTCGACTTGCAAAGAGCTCTAATCAAGAACATGTGTCACATCAGGATGATAAGGTCAAAGAACTGAAACATGAAAGACATCGTGAATGTAGGATAGACTTAGTGGCAAGGCAAGACGGTGGGCAACAGGTCATATCCTCTCAAGGATCTCAAAAGGGCCAACAAACTGAGGTGTCAATTTAGAACCCTTTCCATAATGGATCGGACTCTTCCGCAGACGAACTCTCAAGAACACACGGTCGCCAACAAAAAAATGTCCGTCTATCCTATGAGCATCTGCATACTTCTTTTGCCTGTCCTATGCAACTACCAAATGCTCACGAATCTGCTCAACCTACTGCTCCATCTCCTGAAGAATATCCGGTCCTATAAGAACCCTATCCTCTAGCCGATCCCAACTCAAAAGAGTATGGCAAGGACGACCATACAATTCCTGAAAGGGGGACATACCTATGGAGCCATGATATCCATTGTTATAAGAAAACTCCACTAGATAGATATAGTCCTCCCAACGCGACTGCTGGTCCATAACATACATGCGAAGCATGTCCTCCAAAACTTGATTCACTCGCTCTGTTTGACCATCTGTCTCTGGGTGATAAGCTGAACTAAAGTTCAACTGAGTCCCCAAAGCATGCTGAAGTGAGGTCCACAATGCTGAGGTAAAGACAGGATCTCTATTAGAGATGATCCGCCTCGGAATCCCATGCAATCTCACTACATCTTCCAAGAAGACTCGTGCCACCACTACTGCCATATAGGAAGCTCGAATAGGAACAAAATGAGCAACCTTAGTCAATCTGTCAACTATGACCATGATAGCATCATGATGATGCGAAGAGACAGGCAACCCAATAATGAAATCCATAGAAATGATATCCCATTTCCAATCTGGTACCAAATTAGGCTATAAAAGCCCTACCGGGTGCTGATGCTCTGCCTTCACCCTTTGACACTCTAAACACTTTGACACAAAATCAGCAATGTCGCGTTTCATACCAGCCCAATGATAAATCTGTCTAAGATCTATGTGAATCTTATTGACACCTGGATGTGCCGAATAATGTGCACGATGGGCCTCAATCATGATCAAAACACAAAGACCCTCCAAAGGAGGTACATAAATCCATCCATGGTGATGAAGAAGTTCATCTGCCTCAAGGTTATATCTAGATAATCTACCCTCTAAAGGCCTTCCAGACTCTATCACGGCTCTAACATCCTGATACCAAGTATCCCAAGGAAGAACTCCAAGAATCCTCTCTCTCAAGTCTACTGCAAGGGACAATGTTGAAACTTCATGCCACCTACGACTCAAAGCATCTGCAACTACGATCTCTTTCCCTTGAATATAACAAACCTCAAAATCATACTCATAGAAGAATTCCATCCATCTCCATTGTCAAGCATTCAAGTTC